>NW_024080426.1:41973-154418 GCF_014754425.2 Oryx dammah
TGTGTGTGTGTGTGTGTGTGTGTGTGTGTGTGTGTGTGTGTGTGTGTGTGTGTGTGTGTGTGTGTGTGTGTGTGTAAAACTTCTGACATTTATGGACATTTAATTACTGTTACTTATTGAATTTTTACTAATTCTCATAGTAGGGAAAAGCTCCCCACATGGCTCAGTGGTAAATAAACCTCCTGTCAATGCAGGAGACACAGGTTTGAGCCTTGGGTCAGGAGGATCCCTGGAGGAGAAAATGGCAACCCACTCCAGTATTCTTGCCTGGAGAATCCAAAGGACAGAAGAGCCTAGTGGGCTACAGTCTGTACGATCACAAATAATCAGACATGACTGAGCTCAGCAGATCATAGGGAAAAGTCATAGAGATGTGCCGTCTCAGAAGTCAAGCTCCGTGTCCATTTCAGGGGAACCATCCAGGTGGTCAGCTCACGGGACTTGTTTTCACAAGTCCCCGGGATTGGGGGAACCTCATACCGCAGATAGGTGACATCAGTTCAGTTCAGTTCAGTCGCTCAGTCATGTCCAGCTCTTTGCAACCCCATAAACCACAGCATGCCAGACTTCCCTGTCCATCACCAACACCCATAATTTACCCAAACTCATGTCCATTGAGTCAGTGATGCTATCTAACCATCTTATCCTCTGTTGTCCCCTTCTCCCCCTGCCCTCAATCTTTCCCAACATCAGGGTCTTTTCAAATGAGTCAGCTCTTCACATCAGGTGGCCAAAATATTGGAGTTTCAGCTTCAAAGTCAGTCCTTCCAATCAATGAACACCCAGAACTGATCTCCTTTAGGATGGACTCGTTGAATCTTCTTGCAATTCAAGGGACTTCTTGCCATCAAGAGTCTTCTTCAACACCACAGTTCAAAAGTATCAATTCTTTGGTGCTCAGCTTTCTTTATAGTCCAACTCTCACATCCGTACATGACTACTGGAAAAACCATAGCCTTAACTAGAGAGACCTTTGTGGACAAAGTAATATCTCTACTTTTTAATATGCTGTCTAGGTTGGTCATAACTTTTCTTCCAAGGAGTAAGTGTCTTTTAATTTCAGGGCTGTAGTCACCATCTGCAGTGATTTTGGAGCCCAGAAAAAATAAAGTCAGCCACTCTTTCCACTGTTTCCCCATCTATTTGCTGTGAAGTGATGGGACCAGATGCCATGATCTTAGTTTTCTGAATGTTGAGCTTTAAGCCAACTTTTTCGTGCTCCTCTTTCACTTTCATCAAGTGGCTCTTGAGTTCTTCACTTTCTGCCATAAGGGTGGTATCATCTGCATATCTGAGGTTATTGATATTTCTCCCAGTAATCTTGATTCCAGCTGTGTTTCCTCCAGCCCAGCGTTTCTCATGATGTACTCTGCACAGAAGTTAAATAAGCTGCGTGAGAATATACAGTTTTGATGGACTCCTTTTCCTATTTGGAACCAGTCTGTTGTTCCATGTCCAGTTCTAACTGTTGCTTCCTGACCTGCATACAGGTTTCTGAAGAGGCAGGTCAGGTGGTCTGATATTCACATCTGTTTCACAATTTTCCACAGTTTATTGTGATCCACACAGTCAAAGACTTTGGCATAGTCAATAAAGCAGACATAGATGTTTTTTCTTGAACTCTCTTGCCTTTTCAATAATCCAGTGAATGTTGGCAATGATCTCTGGTGTTAGTGACATAGATGCCCCCAAATTCATCCTGGACCTAACCTTTCCCTTTTTATTTGCTATCTAGTGACTCAGATAGTGAAAACTCCACCTGCAATGAAGGAGACCCAGATTCGATCCCTGGGTCAGGAAGATTTGCTGAAGAAAGTAATGGTAACCCACTTCGGTGTTCTTCCCTGGAGATTTCCATGGACAGAGGAGCCTGGTAATCTATAGTCCATGGAGTCTCAAAGAGTCAGACATGACTGAGTGACCTACACACATCCTGATAATAAGACCAGTGAACTCTTGAATAGTTTTATATACTCCCTGACAGAGGAGTACGTCAGTGAGAGAGGCAGCATAGCTTGGCAGAAAGAGTACTGCCACTGAAATCGGAAAATTGGGTGTGAACACCAGTTTTGAAGCTAGTTGTTTAGCCTTGGGTACATTTCTTTTAACTTCCTTGGGCCTCAGTTTCCCCCTTTGTGATGTAGATAATACTTTCCATTCTCTGGAAGACAAATGGGAAATGTGAGCAGCTCCAGTGCACTGCCTGGGGCATATAACACATTGGAGAAATGACCAGTGCTATCATTTTACTACTGTGTCTTCCTGTGGATGCATGACATCTGCCCTTCCTCCTTCCTAACAAGTGCTGAGGCTTAGATGCTTTGTTGAGCTGCTTTCAAGCCCAGTGGAAGTTCACAAGACTGTGATTCTGAACCTTCTTCAGTTCCTATTTGCACTTCTTCTCCCTTGGTCCCTTCTCCCCACACCACTTTTATTTCCATCTCTTTGCTCATCTCTACTCCTGCCTGTTCCTCATTTTCTCTCCACAGCTCTGCATTTGCCAAACTGCCCACTGCTCAAACTGTCCCGAACTCAGATCATTAGAAATAGTTCAGTGAGGATGGAAGCTTCATGAGCATGGGCCTCCCATGCATCTGTCCCTGGCATCATCAAGGTGGCCTTGCAGGAGGGGAGTGGTCACATGTGGTGGCTTTGCATTAGGCCATCCCAGTGACTTGGTGCCTTGCTGCTGGGTGATTCAGCTGCAGTCTCCCCTCCATGATGTGGGAGCAGTGAGAGTTTTGGGCCAACAGTGGTGCCCTGACCATACAGCCTTCTTCCATTTCCTGAGACTCAAGCTGTAAGCAGTAGATTTTGCCGCAGCCCTGGGAGTTTGGGGTCGCATTCTGTAATGAGACACATTCATTATTTTAAAGTCAAGTGTGTTAATGTTCCTGCCGGGTGAAATAAACAAAGATTATAAATGGATTTATATTAGCTCAGGTCAGATTTTTCAACCATCTGTGTTCAAGTCTGGTTAGGCTTTGTCCCCAAACACATTGTGAATGCGTTTTCAGTTCTCCGACTTGTTGGATTTCAAGGTTGTGCGTGATGCATTGTGAAATTGTAACATGCATTACAGAAGAAAGCATATGAAGCAAAAGTTGGTACACATAAACTCTCAAATGTTAATTACTGTTACGATTGTGATTTTACAAGCTATTATTTAATTGAAGTTTAGTAGATTTATTCTATTGTGTTGATTTCTACTATACAGCAGTGAGTCAGTTACACATATATAGATTGCTTCTGATATTCTTATTCATTACAGTTTATCACAAGATGAACTTCCCTGGTGGCTCAGACAGTAAAGCATCTGCCTACAGTGTGGGAGACCTGGGTTCAGTCCCTGGGTTGGGAAGATCCCCTGGAGAAGGAAATGGCAACCTACCCTGGTACTCTTACCTGACAAATCCCATGGATGGAGGAACCTGGTAGGCTACATACTGTCCATGGGATCGCAAAGAGTCAGACACGACTGAGCGACTTCACTTTCTTTTCTTTATCAGAGGATACTAAATATAGTTCTCTATGCATTACATAACTTTGTTTATCCATTACATACATAATAGCTTTCATCTGTCAAACCCAGCCTCCCATCCCACTCCATCCCTACACAAATCCTTCTCACTTAGCCACCCCAAGTCTCTTCTCACCATCCATGAGTGTTTCTGTTTCATAGACGTGCTTATTTGTGTCATATTTTAGATTTCACGTATAAGTAATTCCACATGGTATTTGTTTTTCTTTCAGACTTAATTCACCTATTATGTTAATCTCTACTTGCATGCATGTTGCTGCAAATGGCATTATTTTTGTTGTTCTTTTTTTTGGCTGGTTAGTATTCCGTTGTATCTGTGTGTGTTTATGTATGTATATACACACCACATCTTTATCCATTCATATAGTGATGAATGTGTAGGTTGTTTTTATGTGTTGGCTATTGTGAATAGTGCTGCTATTAACATACAGGTGCATGTATCTTTTTAGATTGTAGAGTTTTGTCCATATATATGCCCAGGAATAGGATTGGTAGATCATATGGTAATTCCTTTTTTTGCTTTTCTGAGGAACCTCTGTTCCTTAGTGGCTGTACCAACCATATTCACCAACAATGTAGGAGGGTTCCATTTTCTACAGACTCTCTCCAGCATTTGTAGAGTCTTTAATGATAACCATTCTGATCCAGTGTGAGGTAATCCCTCATTATAGTTTTGACTTGTGTTTCTCTGATAACTAGTGATACTGAGTATCTTATCATGTGCCTATTGACCACTTGTATTTCTTCTTCAGAGAAACGTCTACTTAGGTCTTCTGCCCATTTTGGGTTGTTTTAATTTTTTGCTGTTGATTGTGTATATTTTGGAAATTAAGCTAACAAATTAAGTGTTGTTATCAAATATTTTGTCCCATGCATAAGCTGTCTCTTTGTTTTTTGTTTATTGTTTCTTTGGCTCTACAAAAGCTTATACAGGTTTTCTTAGGTTTATGAGATAAATGTTTATTTTTGTTTTTATTTCTATTATCTTGGGAGACTGACCTAAGAAAACACTGCTATGATTTATGTCATAGGATGTTATCCTATGATCTCTTCTCAGAGTTTTGTGGAATCATGTCTTCTGTTTGCGTCTTTAAGCTATTTAGAGTTTGTAAGCTATTTTGAATTTGTGTATGATGACAGAGTGTGTTCTCACTTCATTGCTTTATATGCAGCTATTCAGCTTTCCCAACACCACTTGTTGAGCAAATTGTGTTTTTCCCATTGTACATTATTGCCTTCATTGTCCAAGATTAATTGACTTTGGGTATGGGGGTTTATTTGTGGGCTCTCTATTCTATTCCATTGATTCATTTATCTGTTTTTCTGCCAGTACCATGATGTTTTGATTACTATACCTTTCTAGTATTTTCTGAAGTCTGAAAGGGTTATGGCTCCTGCCTTGTGTTTTTTGCCCTCAGGATTTCTTTGGCAATTCTGGGCCTTTTATACATATAAATTTTAAGATTGATTTTTCTAGTTTTGTGAGGAAGTATCATGGGTAATTTAATAGAAATCACATTAAATCTATAGATTTCTTTAGGTAGTACTGCCATTTTAACAGTATACTTATAGTCCAAGAGCATGGGACATCTTTTCATTTCTTTGAATCCTCTTTAATTTCCTTTATTAAGATTTTATAGTTCTCAATATATAAATCTTTCATCTCTTCATTCATGGGTATTTTTTATGTTTTGGGATGGGGGAAGTAATTTTTAAAGATCCTGGAAAAGGTCAATTTTCATTCCAGTCCCAAAGACAGCAGTGCCAAAGAATGCTCAAAGTACCACACAATTGCACTCATCTCACACTCAAGCAAATCTATGCTCAAAATTCTCCAAGCCAGGCTTCAACAGTACATGAACCATGAACTTCGAGACATTCAAGCTGGATTTAGAAAAGGCAGGGGAACCAGAGATCAGATTGCAAACATCCACTGGATCATTGAAAATGCAAGAGAGTTCTGCTTTATTGACTATGCCAAAGCTCTTGTGTGGATCACAACAAACTGTTGAAAATTCTGAAAAAGATGGGAATACCAGACCCAGACCTGCCTCCTGAGAAATCTGTATGCAAGTAAGGAAGCAACAGTTAGAACTGGACATGGAACAACAGACTGGTTCCAAATCAGGAAAGGAGCACATCAAGGTTGTATACTGTCACCCTGCTTATTTAACTTCTGTGCACAGTACATCATGAGAAACATTGGGCTGAGTGAAGCATAAGCTGGACTCAAGATTGCCAGGAGAAATATAAATAACCTCAGGTATGCAGATGGCACCACCCTTATGGCAGAAATCGAAGAAGAACTAAAGAGCCTCTTGTTGAAAGTGAAAGAAGAGAGTGAAAAAGTTGGCTTAGGACTCAACATTCAGAAAACTAAGATCAAGGGAGGGAGGTGGGAGGGGGTTCAGGATGGGGAACATGTGTACACTCATGGCAGATTCATCTTGATGTATGGCAAAACCAATACAGTATTGTAAAGTAATTAGCCTCCAATTAAAATAAATAAATTTATATTTTTTAAAAAAACACAAAGATCATGACATCTCACCCCATCACTTCATGGCAAATAGAAGGGGAAACAATGGAAACAGTGAGAGACTTTATTTTGGGGGGCTTCAAAATCACTGCACATGGTGACTGCAGCTATAAAATTAAAAGACACTTCCTCCTTACAAGAAAGATTATGACCAAACTAGACAGCATATTAAAAAAGCAGAGACATTACTTTGCCAGCAAAGATCTGTATCATCAGGACTGTGGTCTTACCAGTAGTCATGTGTGGATGTGAGAGTTGGACTATAAAGAAAGCTGAGGGCCAAAGAATTGATGCTTTTGAACTGTGGTGTTGGAGAGGACTCTTGAGAGTCCCTTGGACTGCAAAGAGATCCAGTCAGTCCATCTTAAAGGAGATCAGTTCTGAATATTCATTGGAAGGACTGATCCTGAAGCTGAAATTCCAGTACTTTGGCCACTGGATGCAGAGTGGTCAAAAGAACTTATTTATCTGAAAAGACCCTAATGGTGAGAAAGATTGAAGGCTGAAGGAGAAGGGAAGGACAGAGGATATGATGGTTGGAGGGCATAACCAATTCAATTGCCATGAGTTTGAGTAAACTCCAGGAGTTGGTGATGGATAGTAATGCCTGGCATGCTGTGGTCCCTGGGGTCACAAAGAGTTAGACCTAACTGAGTGACTGAACGGAACTGTTTTTTGTTTTTTTTTTTAACATTCCTTTTCTAATATTTCATTATTATTGTAAAGAAATGCAGGTAGTCTCTGAATGTTAATCTTATATCCTTCTACTTTGCTGAATTCATTTCTTATAGTCAGTTTTTGTGTAGAGTCCTTAGAGTTTTCTATGTATGTAGTTTCATGTCACTTGCATATAGTGACAATAATACCTCTTCCCTTCCAATCTGAATACCTATTGTTTCTTTTTCTTGTCTGATTGTTGTAGCTAGAGCTTTCATTACGTATTGAATAGAAGATGTGAGGGTGGGCTTCCTTATCTTGTTCTAGATTTTACCAGAAAGGCTTTCAGCTTTCACCATTGAGTATTAGATTCACTGTGGGTTTTTAATAAATGGTTATTATTATGTTGAGATGTTTCCCCCCCATTCCCAGCTTAGTAAGAGTTTGCCTTGACTGGATGTTGAGTTTTCTTAGATGCTTTTTCTACATCTATTGAGATGATGATGTGTTTTTTTTCTTTTCTTCTTGTGGTGTTTCATGTTGATTTGCATGCATTGAACCTTTTTTATGAACTTGGGATGAATCTCACATGGTTGTAGTATATGATCTTTTGTATGTCTTATTAAGTTTGATAACAGTTTGCTCAGGAATTTTTTACTCTATATTCATTAAAAATATTGACCTGTAATTTTTTTGTTTTGTAGGTGTCTTTCTCTGGTTTGGGTATCATCACAGTGATAGTGGACTCATGAAGATATCTGAGAGTGTTTCCTCCTCCTCAGTTTTTTGGAAAAGTTTGAGAAGGATCTGTATAAATTCTTCTTTTCATGTTTCATAGAATTCAACTGTGAAGCTATCTGGTCCTGTACTTTTGTACAGAGCTTTTTTTATTATGATTTTCTTAATTAATTTATTTTAATTGGAGACTAATTACTTTACAGTATTGTAGTGGTTTTTGCCATACATTGATGTGAATCAACCTTGGTTTAACATGTGTTCCCCATTCTAGACCTCCCTCCAAATCCCTGTCACTCCCCATCCCATCCCTCAGGGTCATCCCAGTGCACCAGCCCTAAGCACCTACCTCATGAATCAAACCTGCACTGGCTATCTGTTTCACATATGATAATATACATGTTTCAGTGCTATTTTCTCAAATCATCCCACCCTTGCCTTCTCCCAGAGTCCAAAAGTCCGTTCTTTACATCTGTGTCTCCTTTGCTGACTCATACATAGGGTCATCGTTACCATCTTTCTAAATTCCATGTATATACATCCAGTTCAGTTCAGTCTCTCAGTCGTGTCCAGCTTTTTGCGACCCCATGAATCGCACCACGCCAGGCCTCCCTGTCCATCACCAACTCCCGGGGTTCACTCATATTCACGTCCATCGAGTCCGTGGTGCCATCCAGCCATCTCATCCTCGGTTGTCCCCTTCTCCTGCCCCCAATCCCTCCCAGCATCAGAGTCTTTTCCAATGAGTCAGCTCTTCGCATGAGGTGGCCAAAGTACTGGAGTTTCAGCTTTAGCATCATTTCTTCCAAAGAAATCCCAGGGCTGATCTCCTTCAGAATGGACTGGTTGGATCTCCTTGCAGTCCAAGGGACTCTCAAGAGTCTTCTCCAACATCACAGTTCAAAAGCATCAATTCTTCGGCACTCAGCCTTCTTCACGGTCCAACTCTCACATCCATACATGATCACTGGAAAAACCATAGCCTTGACTAGATGGACCTTAGTCGGCAAAATAATGTCTCTGCTTTTGAAGATGCTATCTAGGTTGGTCATAACTTTTCTTCCAAGGATTAAGTGTCTTAATTTCATGGCTGCAATCACCATCTGCAGCGATTTTGGAGCCCCCAAAAATAAAGTCTGCCACTGTTTCCACTGTTTCCCCATCTATTTCCCATGAAGTGATGGGACTGGATGCCATGATCTTCGTTTTCTGAATATTGAGCTTTAAGGCAACTTTTTCACTCTCCTCTTTTACTTTCATCAAGAGGCTTTTTAGTTCCTCATCACTTTCTGCCATAAGTGTGGTGTCATCTGCATATCTGAGGTTATTGATATTTCTCCTGGAATCTTGATTCCAGCTTGTGTTTCTTCCAGTCCAGCATTTCTCATGATGTACTCTGCATAAAAATTAAATAAGCAGGGTGACAATAGACAGCCTTGATGTACTCCTTTCCCGATTTGGAACCAGTCTGTTGTTTCAGTCCAGTTCTAACTGTTGCTTCCTGACCTGCATACAGATTTCTCAAGAGGCAGGTTAGGTGGTCTGGTATTCCCATCTCTTTCAGAATTTTCCACAGTTTATTGTGATCCACACAGTCAAAGGCTTTAGCATAGTCAATAAAACAAAAATAGATGTTTTTCTGGAATTTTCTTGCTTTTTCCATGATCCAGCCGATGGTGGCAATTTGATCTC
The DNA here is from genome assembly GCF_014754425.2 of Oryx dammah. Taxonomy (NCBI): domain Eukaryota; kingdom Metazoa; phylum Chordata; class Mammalia; order Artiodactyla; family Bovidae; genus Oryx; species Oryx dammah. The sequence goes on from NW_024080426.1 coordinate 51,138, forward strand.
TAGTTCCTCTGCCTTTTCTAAGACCAGCTTGAACATCAGGGAGTTCATGGTTCATGTATTGCTGAAGCCTGGCTTGCAGAATTTTGAGCATTACTTTACTAGCATGTGAGATGAGTGCAACTGTGCAGTAGTTTGAGCATTCTTTTGCATTGCCTTTCTTTGGGATTGGAATGAAAACTGACCTTTTCCAGTCCTGTGGCCCCTGCTGAGTTTTCCAAACTTGCTGGCATATTGAGTGCAGCACTTTCACAGCATCATCTTTCAGGATTTGAAAGAGCTCAACTGGAATTCCGTCACCTCCACTAGCTTTGTTCGTAGTGATGCTTTCTAAGACCCACTTGACTTCACATTCCAGGGTGTCTGGCTCTAGGTGAGTGATCACACCATCATGATTATCTGGATTGTGAAGATCTTTTTTGCACAGTTCTTTTGTGTATTACTGCTGCTTCTTCTTAATATCTTCTGCTTCTGTTAGGTTCCTACCATTTCTGTCCTTTATCAAGCCCATCTTTGCATGAAATGTTCCCTTGGTATCTCTAATTTTCTTGAAGAAATCTCTAGTCTTTCCCATTCTGTTGTTTTCCTCTATTTCTTTGCATTGATTGCTGAAGAAGGCTTTCTTACCTCTTCTTGCTATTCTTTGGAACTCTGCATTCAGATGCTTGTATCTTTCCTTTTCTCTTTTTGTTTTTCGCCTCTCTTCTTTTCACAGCTATATGTAAGGCCTCCCCAAACAGCCGTTTGCTTTTCTTCATTTCATTTTTAGTATTCTATATTGATGTTTTTCTCTCTGATTTACTTCACTCTGTATAACAGGGTCCAGTTTCGTCCACCTCATTAGAGTTGATTCAAATGCATTCTTTTTAATGGCTTAGGAATATTCCATTGTGTATGTGTACTACAGCTTTCTTATCCATTCGTCTGCTGATGGACATCTAGGTTACTTCCATGTCCTGGCTGTTGTAAACAGTGCTGCGATGAACATTGGGGTATACATGTCTCTTTCAATTCTGGTTTCTTGGTATGTATGCCCCACAGTGGGATTGCTGGGTCATATGGCAGTTCTATTTCCAGTTTTTAAAGGAATCTCCACTCTGTTCTCCATAGTGGCTGTACTAGTTTGCATTCCCACCAGCAGTGTAAGAGAGTTCCCTTTTCTCCATACCCTCTCCAGCACTTATTGTCTGTAGACTTTTTGATAGCAACCATTCTGACTGGCATGAGAGGTACCTCATGATGGTTTGATTTGCATTTCTCTGATGATGAGTGTTGTTGAGCATCTTTTCAAGTGTTTGTTAGCCATCTGTATGCCTTCTTTGGAGAACTATCTGTTTAGATCTTTGGCCCATGTTTTGATGGGGTCACTTATTTTTCTGGAATTGAGCTGCAGGAGCTGCTTATATATTTTTGAGATTAATTCTTTGTCAGATGCTTCGTTTGCTATTACTTTCTCCCAATCAGAAGGCTATCTTTTCACCTTGCTTATAGTTTTCTTCATTGTGCAAAAGCTTTTACATTTAATTAGGTCCCATTTGCTTATTTTTGCTTTCATTTCCATTACTCTGGGAGGTGGGTCATAGAGGATCATGCTGTGATTTATGTCAGAGAATGTTTTACTTATGTTTTCCTCTAGTTTCTGGTCTTATGTTTAGATCTTTAATCTATTTTGAATTTATTTTTCTGTATGGTGTTAGAAAGTGTTGTAGTTTCATTCTTTTATAAGTGGCTGACCAGTTTTCCCAGCACCACTTGTTAAAGAGATTGTCTTTTCTCCATTGTATATCCATACCTCCTTTGCCAAAGGAGGTGACAAAGATAAAGTGTCCATAGGTGCATCGATTTATCTCTGGGCTTTCTGTTTTGTTCCATTGATCTATATTTCTGTCTTTGTGCCAGTACCATACTGTCTTGATGACTACAGCTTTGTAGTATAGTCTAAAGTCAGGCAGGTTGATTACTCCTGTTCCCTTCTTCTTTCTCAAAATTGCTTTGGCTATTCTAGGTTTTTTGTATTTCCATACAAATTGTGAAATTATTTGTTCTACTTCTCTGAAAAATACTGTTGGTAGCTTGATAGGGACTGCATTGAATCTATAGACTGCTTTGGGTAATATACTCATTTTCACTATGTTGCTTCTTCCAATGCATAAACATGGTATATTTCTCCATCTATGTGTATCCTCTTTGATTTCTTTCATCAGTGTTTTATACTTTTCTATGTATAGGTCTTTTGTTTCTTTAGGTAGATATATTCCTAGGTATTTTATTTGTTACAGTGGTAAATGGAATTGTTTCCTTAATTTCTCTGTTTTCTCATTGTTAGTGTATAGAGGCAAGGGATTTCTCTGTGTTAATTTTATATCCTACAAGTTTACTATATTCATTGATTAGCTCTAGTAATTTTCTGGTGGTCTTTAGGGTTTTTATGTAGAGGATCATGTCATTAGCAAACAATGAGAGTTTTAGTTCTTTTCCAATCTGGATTCCTTTTAGTTCTTTTTCTTCTCTGATTGCTGCGGCTAAAGCTTCCAAAACTATGTTGATTAGTAGTGGTCAGAATGGGCACCCTTGTCTTGTTCCTGACTTTAGGGGAAATGCTTTCAATTTTCCACCATTGAGGAGAATGTTTCTGTGGATTTATCATATATGGCTTTTATTATGTTGAAGTATGTTCCTCTATTCCTGCTTTCTGGAGGTTTTTTATTACAAATGGATGTTGGATTTTGTCAAAGGCTTTCTCTGCATCTTTTGAAATATTCATGTGGTTTTTATCTTTCAGTTTGTTAATGTAGTTTATCACATTGATTGATTTTTGGACATTAAGGAATGCTTGCATCCCTGGAGTAAAGCCCATTTGGTCATGATGTTTTATCTTTTTAATATATTGTTGGATTCTGTTTGCTAGAATTTTGTTAAGAATTTTTTCATCTATGTTCATCAGTGATATTGGCCTATAATTTTTCTTTTTTGTGGCATCTTTGTCTGGTTTTGGTATAAGGATGATTGTAGCCTCATGGAATGAGTTTGGAAGTTTACCTTCCCCTGCAATTTTCTGGAAGAGTTTGAGTAGGATAGGTGTTAGCTCTTCTCTAAATTTTTGATAGAATTCATCTGTGAAGCTGTCTGGACTTGGGCTTTTTTTGTTTGCTGGAAGATTTCTGATTACAGTTTGGATTTCTGTGCGTGTGGTGGGTCTGTTAAGATTTTCTATTTCTTCCTGGTTCAGGTTTGGGAAGTTATACTCTTCTAGGAATTTGTCCATTTCTTCCAAGTTGTCCATTTTATTGATATATAGTTGCTGATAGTAGTCTCTTAGGATCCGTTGTATTTCTCTGTTTTCTGTTGTGATCTCTCCATTTCCATTTCTAATTTTCTTGATTTGATTCTTCTCTCTTTTCTTGGTGAGCCTGGCTAATGGTTTGTCTATTTTATTTATCTCTTCAAAGAACCAGCTTTTAACTTTGTTGATTTTTGCTGTGCTTACTTTTGCTTTGTTACTTTTTCATTTATTTCTGCCCTAAGTTTTATTATTTCTTTCCTTCTCCTCACCCTGGGGTTCTTCATTTCTTCCTTTCCTCATTGCTTTAGATGTACATTTAGATGATTTTTCTCTTGATTCTTGAGGTAAGGTTGTATTGCTGTGAACCTTCCCCTTAGCACTGCTTTTACTGAGTGCCATAGGTTTGGGGTTGTGTTTTCATTTTCATTCATTTCTATGCATATTTTGATTTCTTTTTATATTTCATTTGAGATTCGTTTGTTATACAGAAACGTGTTGTTTAGCCTCCATATGTTTGTTTGTTTGTTTTTCCCCCAAAATTTTATTGTTTCAAGTGGCAAAACGTTATCGGTTTCTGTGGGGCCCCTGGCAGGGCAGAGGGAGATGTGGGGTGGGGCTGGGCTCTGCCCGTTACAAAAATCAAACACTTTTATTAAAAAAGCCTATAAATTGGTATCAAAAGAAAACCCAAGGGGGGCTGCAGGAGGAAGCAGAGAGGGAGGCGGGAAGACAGCGAGGGACCAACACCGTGGAAGACCAGTGGGGAGGGGCAGTGCAGAGGAGCTTGGACGCTGATACAAAGTGCATGTCGGGGCCTCTTAATAGTTTTTTCCCTGTATTAACATCCAATCTTAACCACATTGTAATCAGAAAAGATGGTTAGAATGATTTCAGTTTTTTTGAATTTACCAAGGCTAGATTTATGGCCCAGGATGTGATCTCTCCTGGAGAAGTTTCCATGTGCACTTGAGGAAAAGGTAAAATTCATTGTTTTGGGGTGAAATTCATTGTTTGGGGTGAAATATCCTGTAGATATCAGTTAGGTCTAACTAGTCCATTGTATCATTAAAGTTTGTGTTTCCTTGCTAATTTTCTGTTTAGTTGATCTATCCATAGGTGTGAATGGGGTATTAAAGGCTCCCACTATTATAGTGTTACTGTTAATTTACCCTTTCATACTTGTTAACATTTGCCTTATATATTGCAGTGCTCCTATGTTGGGTGCATATATATTTATAACTGTTATATCTTCTTCATGGATTGATCCTGTGATCATTATCTAGTGCCCTCCTTTGTCTATTTTCACAGCATTTATTTCAAAGTCTGTTTTATCTGACTGAGTATTACTAGTCCTGCTTTCTTTTGGTCTCCATTTGTGTGAAATATCTTTTCAGTCTGTATGTGTCCCTTATATTGAGGTGGGTCTCTTATAGACAGTGTATATATATAGGGGTCTTGGTTTTGTATCCATTCAGTCAGTCTTTGTCTTCTGCTTGGGGCATTCAACCCATTTACATTTAAGATAATTAATTATAAGTATGATCCCATTTCCATTGTTGTTTTGGGTTCGAGTTTATACACTCTTTCTGTGTTTCCTGTCTAGAGAAGATCCTTTAGCATTTGTTGGAGAGCTGGTTTCGTGGTGTTGAATTCTCTCAGCTTTTGCTTGTCTGTAAAGCTTTTGATTTCTCCTTCATATTTGAATGAGATCCTTGCTGGATGCAGTAATCTGGGCTGTAGGTTTTTCACTTTCATCACTTTTATGTCCTGCCATTCCTTTCTGGCCTAAAGAGTTTCGATTGAAAGATCAGCTGTTATCCTTATGGGAGTCCCGTTGTGTGTTATTTGTTGTTTTCCCCTTGCTGCTTTTAATATTTGTTCTTTATGTTTGATCTTTGTTAATTTGATTAATGTGTCTTGGGGTTTTTCTCCTTGGGTTTGTCCTATTTGGGACTCTCTGTGTATCTTGGAATTGGTATTGGAATTCTCTGGCATTTTACAATTCTCCGACATTTTACAATTCTCTGACATTTTAGGGAAGTTTTCAACTACACTCGCTTCAGTGTAGGTATGGAGGCTTTTTTTATCTCCTCAAGTATTTTCTCATGGTCTTTCTTTTCATCTTATTCTTCTGGGACTCCTATGATTCCAGTGTTGGGGCATTTAATATTTTCCCAGAGGTCTCTGAGATTGTCCTCATTTCTTTTAATTCTTTTTTTTCCTTTTTCCTCTCTGCTTCATTTATTTACACCATTCTATCTTCCACCTCACTTATCCTATCTTCTGCCTCAGTTAATCTACTGTGGTTCACTCCAGAGTCGTTTTGATCTCATTTGTTGAGAGTTGGACTGTGAAGAAAGCTGAGCACTGAAGAATTGATGCTTTTGAACTGTGGTATTGCAGAAGATTCTTGAGAGTCCCTTGGACTGGAAGGAAATCCAACCAGTCCATTCTAAAGGAGATCGGTCCTGGGTGTTCTTTGGAAGGAATGATGCTAAAGCTGAAACTCCAGTACTTTGGCCACCTCATGCAAAGAGTTGACTCATTAGAAAAGACTCTGATGCTGGGAGGGATTGGGGGCAGGAGGAGAAGGGGACAACAGAGAATGAGATGGCTGGATGGCATCACCAACTTGATGGACGTGAGTTTGAGTGAACTCCGGGAGATGGTGACGGACAGGAAGGCCTGGCATGCTGCGATTCATGGGGTCGCAAAAAGTCGGATACGACTAAGCAACTGAACTGAACTGAACTTTCTTCTAGGTCCTCTTTAAACATTTCTTGCATCTTCTCAATCCTTGTCTCCAGACTATTTATCTGTAACTCCATTTTGGTTTCAAGATTTTGGATCATTTTTACTATCATTATTCTGAATTCTTCTTCAGGTATACTCCCTATCTCCTCCTCTTCTGTTTGGTTTGGTCAGCATTTATCATGTTTCTTTTCCTGTTGAGTATTTCTCTGCCTTTTCATCTTGTTTAGATTGTTATGCTTGGGGTGACATTTCTGTATGCTGGAAGTTTTTGGTTCCTCTTTATTGTGGAGGTTCCTCCCCGAGGGTGGGGTTGGATGAGTGGCTTGTCAAGGTTTCCTGGTTAGGGAAGCTTATGTCTGTGTTCTGGGGGGTAAAGCTGGATCTTTTCTCTCTGGAGTGCAATGAACTGTCTAGTAGTGAGTTTTGAGGTGTCTATGATTTTGGTGTGACTTTGGGCAGCCTGTATATTAATGCTCAGGGCTCTGTTCCTGCAGTGCTGGAGAATTTGCATGGTATGTCTTCCTCTGGAACTTGTTGGCTCTTGGGTGGAGCTTAGCTTCAGTGCAGGTATGGAGGCTTTTGGTTGAGCTTTTGTTGATTAATGTCCTTATAGTCAGGAGTTCTCTGGTGTTCTCAAGTTTTGGATTTAAGCCTCCTGCCTCTGGTTTTCAGTCATATTCTTACAGTAGCCTCAAGACTTTATCTATACTGCACTGATGATAAAACATCTAGGTTATTGGAGGAAAGATTCTTCACAGTGAGGGACACCCAGAGAGGTTTGCTGAGTTACATGGACAAGAGAAGAGGGAGGAGAGAGATAAAGGTGACTAGGAGGAAAAGAAGGGGAATCAAAAGGGGAGAGAGCAGTCTAGCCAGTAATCAAATCCCTGTGTGCTCTCCACAGCCTGAAACACCCACAGAGGCCACAGAGTTACACAGAGAAGAGAAGAGGGAGGCAGGAGATAGAGGTGACCAGGAGGAGAAGAGGGGGAATCAAAGGGAGAAAAACAGATCTAGCCAGTAATCAGTTACCTCAGTGTTCACGACAATACCCAAAGAGATTCACAGAGCTGGGCAGAGAAGAGAAGTGGGAGAGATGAGTTAGAGGTTACTGGGGGAGGAAAAGGAGAGTAAAAAGGGGAAGAAGGCAATCAAGCCAGTAATGACACTCCTAATTAAAAATGGGTACTGAAGATTGTATTCTTAAAGGTACGAAATTGATAACAAATACCAAAAAGCAAAGGTTGAAAATCTAGAGTAGAGGTTAGACTCTCAAAAATACAATATTTTTAAAAAAGCCAAACAAAATCACAAAAATTATTAAAAATATATATGAAATTTGTGTTAAATATAGGGTCTTTTTTTTGCAAGGCAATTTAGGTTATAAAAATGAAAATTAAGGAGTAATAAAAGACTTAAAAAATAAAAAATTTTAAAATGATAATATAAAATATATCTAGGAATTTCTCTGGAGCTGTTGTGGGCAGTGTGTGGTCAGTTCAGTTTCAGATAGCTCCTTGTTCCAGCTTATACTTCTTCTCTAGGTCTGTCAGTTCAGTTGCTCAGTCGTGTCCAACTCTTTGTGACCCCATGAATCGCAGCACACCAGGCCTCCCTGTTCATCACTAACTCCCAGAGTTTACCCAGACTCATGTCCATCAAGTGGGTGATGCCATCCAGCCATTTCATCCTGTGTCATCCCCTACTCCTCCTGCCCTCAATTCCTCCCAACATCAGGGTCTTTTCCAGTGTGTCAACTCTTTGCATGAGGTGGCCAGAGTATTGGAGTTTCAGCTTCAGCATCAGTCCTTCCAGTGAACATCCAGGACTGATCTCCTTTAAGATGGACTGGTTGGAGCTCCTTGCAGTCCAGAGGACTCTCAAGAGTCTTCTCCAACACCACAGTTCAAACGCATCAATTATTCTGCACTCAGCTTTCTTTATAGTCCAACTCTCACATCCATACAGGACTACTGGAAAAGCCATAGCTTTGACTAGATAGACCCTTGTGGACAAAGTAATGTCTCTGCTTTTTTTAATATGCTGTCTAGGTTGGTCATAACTTTCCTTCCAATGAGTAAGTGTCTTAATTTCATGGCTGCAGTCACCATCTGCAGGGATTTTGGAGCCCCAAAAAATAAAGTCTGACGCTGTTTCCACTGTTTCCCCATCTATTTCCCATGAAGTGATTGGACCAGAAGCCATGATCTTCATTTTCTGAATGTTGAGCTTTAAGCCAACTTTTTCACTCTCCACTTTCCCTTTCATCAAGAGGCTTTTTAGCTCCTCTTCACTTTCTGCCATAAGGGTGGTGTCATCTGCATATCTGAGGTTATTGATATTTCTCCCGGCAATCTTAATTCCAGCTTGTGTTTCTTCCAGTCCAGCATTTCTCATGACGTACTCTGCATAGAAGTTACATAAGCAGGGTGACAGTATATAGGCCCTTTCCAATGTAGTCGGTGCTAACAGCAGGGTTTTAATCAGTTGTACCTGTCACTTCCAAAGCAGTTCCCTCTGTTTATTTTAGCTTCCTCTGTTTGCAAGTCTCTTCAGTGTCTAATTTCCATGCTGACACAAGGGGGCGAAGGTGGTCACTTATTTAGGGTTGCTGTGCTGTGGTGAGAGAGGAACACTGCAAACAAATATCACTGGCATGTGTGGGGAGTGCTCGCAGTATCTGGGTCAAACTGGGTTTGTCCCCACTCACAGAGTGTGTTTTCATCCAAACCCAGAGGCAATGCCAAACAATGATCAAACTACCGCACAATTGCACTCATCTCACACACTAATAAAGTAATGCTCAAAATTCACCAAGCCAGGCTTCAGCAATACATGAACCGTGAACTTCCAGATGTTCAAGCTGGATTTAGAAAAGACAGAGAAACCAGAGATTAAATTGCCACCATCTGCTACATCATTGATAAAGCAAGAGAGTTCCAGAAAAATATCTATTTCACAGACTTGGTTGGGCCTGCATTTTTTGCCCTTCACAGGTCCAAGCAGCTCAGGAGACCAGGTACTTGGTGAGCACACTCTCCCCAGGTGGTTGGTGCGCCTTATCACCTCCCCCATCCCAGCCTGTCAGTCTCCTGAGTGCACAGCGGGAATGCCATCTCAGGTGGGCTGTGTTTCTCCTCTGGGGAACTGATCTGTGGCTATGACCTTCCTGGCAGATGTCAACTGTCCAGGATCTCAGGAAAACTTTGGTTAGCCACTGAGAGCCTACTCACAGTTTGGTAGAGGATGCAGTCTCTGGGGACGAGTTTTCCCCTTGGCTTCTGGCTCTGGCTATCGCCCACCTGCCTGTCTGCCTCTGGCATGGGGAGGGGCTGGTCTGCAACTGGCTAGCTCTCCTCTGGTATTTGCTCAGTCCTTCATTCTGTGAGCAGGCCAGGTTCTGACTAGGTTAGAGCTTTTCATAGGAAAGTTCTCTTTCTTTCTTTCTTTCTTTTTTTTTTTTTTCTTCTCTCTCTCTCTCTGGCTATAGCACAGTTTGGGTTGTTATCTCAGGTTAGCTCCCTTAGATTGTCTTCAGAGCATTCAGGCCCGGTGCTTACCCTAAGCGATGCAGCCACGCCTCCCTGTTCAGCCTCCACTTGGTAGTGGCAAAAGCAAGCTTCTGGGCTACTTCTCCACTGGGAGTTGCGGTTAGGCACGTAATATGTGAGGTTTATTATTATTAACTTTTTTTCCTGCTGGGATTCCAGCACTCCAATACAGACCCGCTGGTGAGAGGGTTTCCTGGTGTTTGGAAACTTCTCCTCTTTCACGACTCCCTCTCCAGGACAGGTCTCTGTCTCTAACTCATTTGTCCTTCTTTTTATCTTTTATATTTTGTCCTACCTCCTTTTGAAGACAATGGGCTGCCTCTTTGGGTGCCTGGTGTCCTCTGCGAGTGTTCAGAAGTTGTTTCTTGGAATTTGCTCAGAGTTCAAATGATCTTTCAATGAATTTTTGGGGGAGAAAGTGGTCTCCCCATCCTATTTCTCTACCATCTTAGGACTGTCCCCCATTATGGTTATTATTATATATTCTCTTTCACTTCTAATGATCAGTCTGTTCAAATTACTTAGTTGTTTGTTTTTTTTTTTTTTATTCAGTTTTGGTGAGCTATGTGTTTCTAGAACATTGTCCATTTGTTCTGGGTTTTGAATTTATTGGTGTATAATTGTTCATAGTATATTCTTAGGAATTTTTTACTTATTTGTAATTGGCTTTTATATCTCCTTTTCATTTCTTATTTTGTTTATTTGAATCTGTTTCTTTTCTTGATGAGCCTGACCAGAGATTATCAATTTTATTACTCTTTCAAAGACTCAGCTCTTGGTTTTATTCACTTACTTTTTTAAATTTCTATTTTATTTTCTATTATCTTTATTAATTCCTTTTTTCTGCTAACTTTAGGTTTTGTTTGTTCTTTTTCTGGTTATTTTAAGTGGTATATTACATTTTTATTAAGGTTTTTCTTGTTTTTTGAGGAAAGCCTATATTACTGTGAAACTCCAGGAACTGCTTTTGCTACATCCCATAAATTTTTTGTATGGTTCTGTTTTCATTGTCATGTGTCTAAAAGTATTTTTAAATTTCCTCTTTGGTTTCCTGGATCCATTGGTTTTCCATTATTATATTGTTTAGTCTGCATGTGGTCATTTTTTTCCCATTTCTTTTTCTGTGGGTGTTTTCTTTTTTTGCTGCCTTTGTAGTCAGAAAAGATATATGACATCATTTCTGTATCCTTACATTTGTTCAGGCTTGTTTTGTGCCCCAATATGTGGTCAGTTGTAGAGACTGTGCCATTTGCAGTTGAAAGAAATGTCTATTGGTTTTTTGTTATTGGTTGGTTGGTTGGATACAGTGTGCTGAAAATACCAATTAGATCTAACTGTTCCATTGTACTATTTAAGATCTGTTGCCTTACTATTTTCTTGCCTAGAAGTTCAGTCAGTTGATGGGACTAGGGTGTTAAACTCTCCTATCATTATTGTATTCTTGTGAATTTCTCTCTTTATATCTGTTAGTGTTTGTTTTACATACTTTGGTGGTACTATATTAGGTGTATATATTTTAACTCATGTAAAATACTCTTCTTGTATTGATCCTTTTATCATTATAAAGTGTCATTCATGACCTTTCTTTTTGACATTTGTTTTAAAGCATCTGTTGTTTGATATAAGTATTGTGACCCCCTACTTTCTTGTCATTTCTGTTTGGATGAAATAGCTTTTTTGTATCTCCCCATTTTCAGTCTGTGTTCCTTGCCCTAAAGTGGGTCTCTAATAGCAGCATATTGTAGGCTCTTTTTTTCTTTTTTATCCAATCTACTACTGGTCTGTTGTTTGGACCATTCATTCCTTTTACATTAAAGGTGATTATTGTTAGATTGTACAGTGTACAGGAGACAGGGAGCAAGACCATCCCCAAGAAAAAGAAATGCAAAAAAGCAAAAGGGCTGTCTGAGGAGGACTTACAAATAGTGATGAAAAGAAAAAGCAAAAAGGAAGGAGAAAAGGAAAGATATGCTCATTCAAATGCAGAGTTCCAAAGAATAGCAAGGATAGATTAAGCCTTCCCCAGTGATCAGTGCAAGAAATAGAGAAAAACCATAGAATGGGAAAACTTGAGATCTCTTCAAAAAAGTAGAGATTCCAAGGGAATATTTCATGCAAAGATGGGCTCAATAAAGGACAGAAATGGTAGGAACCTAACAGAAGCAGAAGATATTAAGAAAAAGTTGTACAAAAAAGATCTTCACAACCCAGATAATCACGATGGTGTGACCACTCACCTAGAGCCAGACATCCTTGAATTTGAAGTCAAGTGGGCCTTAGGAAACATCACTATGAACAAAGCTAGTAAGGGTGATGGAATTCCAGTTGAGCTATTTCATTTCCTAAAAGATGATACTGTGAAAGTGCTGCAGTCAATATGCCAGCAAATTTGGAAAACTCAGCAGTGGCCACGGGACTGGAAAAGGTCGGTTTTCATTCCAATCCCAAAGAGCGGCAATGCCAGAGAATGCTCAAACTACCACACAATTGCATTCATCTCACATGCTAGTAAAGTAATGCTCAAAATTCTCCAAGTCAGGCTTCACCAATACATAAACCGCTAACTTCCAGATGTTCAAGCTGGTTTTACAAAAGGCAGAGGAACCAGAGATCAAATTGCCAACATCTGCTGGATCATGGAAAAAGCAAGAGAATTCCAGAAAAACACCTATTTCTGCTTTATTGACTATGCCAAAACCTTTGACTTTGTGAATCACCATAAAGTGTGGAAAATTCTGACCTGCCTCTTGAGAAACTTGTATGCAGGTCAGGAAGCAACAGTTAGAACTGGACATGGAACAACAGACTGGTTCCAAATCGGGAAAGGAGTACGTCAAGGCTGTGTATTGTCATCCTGCTTATTGAAACTTCTATGCAGAGTACATCATGAGAAATGCTGGGCTGGAAGAAGCACAAGTTGGAATCAAGATTGCTGGGAGAAATATCAATAACCTCAGATATGCAGATGACACCACCCTTATGGCAGAAAGTGAAGAACTAAAGAGCCCTCTTGATGAAAGTGAAAGAGAAGAGTGAAAATGTTGGTTTAAAGCTCAGTGTTCAGAAAGCAAAGATCATGGCACCTAGTCCCATCATTTCATGGCAAATAGATGCAGAAATAGTAGAAACAGTGGAAGACTTTATTTTGGGGGGCTCCAAAATCACTGCATATGGTGACTGCAGCTATGAAATTAAAACACACTTACTTCTTGGAATAAAAAGTTAATACTAAGCTAGACAGCATATTAAAAAGCAGAGACATTACTTTGCCAACAAAAGTCTGTCTCATTGTAAAGTAATTAACCTCCAATTAAAATAAATTTATATTAAAAAAAGAGTATGGTTTTTCCAGTAGTCATGTATGGATGTGAGAGTTGGACTATAAAGAAAGCTGAGTGCCAAAGAAGTGATTCTTTTGAACTGCAGTATTGGAGAAAACTCATGAGAGTTCCTTGGATAGCAAGGAGATCCAACCAGTCCATCCTAAAGGAAATAAGTCCTGAATATTATTGGAAGAACTGATGCTGAAGCTGAAATTCTAATACTTTGGTCAGTTGATGTGAATGGCTGACTCATTTGAAAAGACCCTGATGCTGGGAAAGGTTGAAGGTGAAAGGAGAAGGGCCTGACCGAGGATGAGATGGTTGGATGGCATCACTGACTCAATGGGCATTAGTTTGAGTTAACTCCCAGAGTTGGTGATGGACAGGGAGGCATGGCATCCTGCAATCCATGGGGTGCAAAGAGTCAGGCATAAGTCTGAGTGACTGAACTGCACTGAACTGGTTGTTTAGATTTTATCAGAATGAAAACCATAATCACAAAAACAAATCCAAAGTGATGACATGGATCACAATGTTGTTTAACTCAGTGAAACTATGAGCCATACCATGTAGGGCTACCTAAGATGGAGGAGTCATGGTGGAGAGTCCGGGGTCCACTGGAGAAGGGAATGGCAAACAAACTCAGTATTCTTGCTTTAGAACCCATGAACAATATGAAAAGGTAAAAAGATAACGATACTGAAAAATGAAGTCCCCAGGTTGGTTGGTGCCCAGTATGATACTGGAGAAGAGCTGAGTAATAGCTCCAAAAGGAATGAAGAGTCTGAGCCAATTTGGAAACAGTGCCCAGTTGTGGATGTGCCTGGTGGTTAAAGTGAAGCCTAATGCTGTAAAGAGCAGTATTGCATAGGAACTTGGAATGATAGCTTCATGAATCAAGGTGATTGGAAGTGGTCAAACAGAAGATGGCAAGTGTGAACATAGAAATTTTAGGAATCAGTGAACTAAAATGGATTGAAATGAGCAAATTTAATTCAGATGTCCATTTTATATGTACTGCTGTGGGCAAGAATCCCTTAGAAGAAATGGAATGGCTCTCATAGTCAACAGAAAGAGCCTGAAATGTAGTACATGGGTACAATCTCAAAAATGACCAGGTGATGTCATCTCGTTTCCAAGGCAAACCGTTCAATATCACAGTAATCTAACTGTAATCTACAGTAATCCATCTATGCCCCAATTACTAATGCCAAAGAAGCTGAAGTTGAACGGTTCTATGAAGACCTACAAAATCTTCTAGAACTAACACCAAAAAAAAAAAAAAAAAAAAGAAGTCCTTTTCCTCATAGGGGACTAGAATGCAAAAATAGGAAGTCAAGAGGTACTTGGAGTAATAGGCAAGTTGGTCTTGGAGTACAAAATGAAGAAAGGGAAAGACTAACAGAGTTCTGCCAAGGGAATGCACTGGTCATAGCAAACACCATCTTCCAACAACACAAGAAATGACTCTACATGTGGACATAAGCAGATGGTCATTACTGAAATCCTATTATTATATTCTTCACAGCCAAAGATGGAGAAGCTCTATACAATCAGCATAAACAAGACCTGTGGCTGAGTGTGGCTCAGATTGTGAACTTCTTTTTGCAAAATTCAGACTTAATTTGAACCAGATATCTTGGCATGAGAGGTCAAGTGGATCTTAGGACACATCACTACAAACAAAGCTAGTGGAGGTGATGGAATTCCAGATAAGCTGTTTCAAATCCTAAAAGATGATGCTGTGAAAGTGCTGCACTCAATATGCCAGCAAATTTGGAAAACTTTTCTGTTGTATGTTTTTTTGTTTTATAGTTACCCTGTTTTCATTTGAATCGCTAGGAAAGGCAATGCCAAAGAATGCTCAAACACAGTTGCACTCATCTCACACATTAGGAAAGTAATGCTCAAAATTCTTCAAGCCAGGCTTTAGTAATACATGAACCGTGAACTTCCAGATGTTCAAGCTGGTTTTAGAAAAGGCAGAGGAACCAGAGATCAAATTGCCAGCATCCACTAGATCATTGAAAAAGCAAGAGAGTTCCAGAAGAACATCTATTTCTGCTTCATTGACTATACCATGTATGGAAGTGAGAGTTGGACTATAAAGAAAGCTGAGCACCGAAGAATTGATGCTTTTGAAGTTGGTGTTGGAGAAGACTCTTGAGAGTCCCTTGGACTTCAAGGAGATCCAACCAGTCCATCCTAAAGGAGATCAGTCCTGGGTGTTCATTGAAAGGACTGATGTTGAAGCTGAAACTCCAATACTTTGGCCACCTGATGTGAACAGCTGACTCATTTGAAAAGAACCTGATTCTGGGAAAGATTGAGGGCAGAAGGAGAAGGGAACCACAGAGGATGAGATGGTTGGATGCCATCACTGACTCAATGGACATGGGTTTGAGTGAACTCTGGGAGTTGGTGATGGACAGGAAGGCCTGCATGCTGTGGTTCATGGGGTTGCAGAGTCAGACACAACTGAGCGACTGAACTGACTATGCTAAAGCCTTTGACTTTGTGGATCAGAACAAACTGTGGAAAATTCTCAAAGAAATGGGACTACAGACCACCCTACCTGCCTCCCGAGAAATTTGTATGCAGGTCAAGGGGCAACAGTTAGAACCAGGCATGTAACAATGAGCTGTTTCCAAATTGGAAAGGAGTATGTCAAGACTATATATTGTTACCCTGCTTATTTAACTTGTATGCAGAGTATATCATGAGAAATGCTGGACTGGAAGAAACACAAGCTGGAATCAAGATTGCTGGAAGAAATACCAGTAATCTCAGATATGCAGATGACACCACCCATATGGTGGAAAGCAAAGAGGAGCTAAAGAATCTCTTGTCAAAAGTGAAAGAGGAGAATGTAAAAGCTGGCTTAAAACTCAACATTCAAAAAACAAAGATCATGGTATCCAGTCCCATCCTTCATTGCAAATAGTTGGGGAAACAATGGAAACAGTGACACTTTATTTTCTTGAGCTCCAGAATCACTGTAGATGTGACTGCAGCCATGAAATTAAAAGACACTTGCTCCTTGGAAGAAAAGCTATGGCAAACCTAGACAGCATTTATAAAAGCAGAGACAACACTTCGCCAACAAAGGTCCATTTGTCTAGTCAAAGCTATGGTTTTTCCAGTAGTCATGTATGAATGTGAGAGTTGAACCATCAAGAAGGTTGAAGAATTGACACTTTTGTACTGTGGTGTTGGAGAAGATTTTTGAGAGTCCCTTGCAAGAAGATCAAAGCAGTCATTCCTAAACTAAATCAACCTGCATATTTATTGGAAGACTGATACTGAAGCTGAAGCTCAGTACTTCAGTCACTGAATGCGAATGGCTGACTTACTAGAAAAGGCCTGATGCTTGGAAAGATTGAAGGCAGGAGGAGAAGGGAACAACAGAGGATGAGAGACAGTGTCAGTTGAATGGCATCACTGACTCAATGGACATGAATTTGAGCAAGCTCCAGGAGTTGGTGATCAACAGGGAAGCTTGATGTGCTGCAGTCCATGGGGTCACAGAATGTTGGACAGAGTTGAGAGACTGAAAAGCAATAGGATATTGCCAATTTAAGAAGTATTTTCCCATTGATTTTGTCCATTTCTTTTTGTTTTATTTTGTGTGACTTGATGAATATTTTTATTATAGTTACATTGTCTTCTTTTTGGTTTTTGTGAATCTGTTGTATGTTTTTTTGTTTTATAGTTACCCTGTTTTCATCCTTTATCAACCTGCCTTAGACTGGTAGCCATATAGATGCAAACACATTCTAGGAAGTAGGGGGAATCTACATTTTCTTACTCTCTTCCCTCAAATTTTATGATTTTTATGTCCTCTTTTACATCATGTTCATTTCTCTGACATTCATTGTGATTATCATCACTTTCTTAGATATTTTTTTTTAATATCTATACTGGTTAATTTGGGGCTTCCCAGATGGTTCAGTGGTAAAAAAAAAAAAAAAATCTGCCTGCAATGCAGGAGATGTAGGTTCAGTCCCTGGTTTGGGAAGATCTCCAGGAGGAGGAAATGACAACCCACTCCAGTATCCGTGCCTCCAGTACTCCATGGACAGAGGAGTCTAGTATAATGATCATAGGCTACTACCCATGAGGGCTCAAAGAGTTAGATGTGACTGAACAACTGAGCATGCATGCATGCCAAGTATCCTGGGTTGCAGATTTTTCCTTTTCAGTGCTTTGAATATCTCTTGCCATTTTGTTTTGGGCTGCAATATTTCTGTAGGAAAATCAGCTGATTGCTCTATGGGGGTTCTCTTATAATTAATTCTGTCTTTCTCATGGTGCTGTTAGCACACTCTCTTTAACTTTTGCCATTTTTATAATATGTCTTAGTGTAGGTCTCTTTGGATTTACCTTGTGTGGAACCCTCTCTGTTTCCTGCACTTGGATATGTGTTTATATCTTCAGGTTTGGGAAGTTTTCAGCCATAATTTCTTCAAATACATTTTTTATCTTTTCTCTTCCTTCCTCATCTGGAATCCCTATTATGTATAGATTGGCATGCTTTTTATTGTCCCATAGGTCTTGTATATAGATTTCTTTTTTTTTTTTTAATTTGGCTTTCTGTTTACTGTCTTGAATGAGTGATCTTCATTATTCTATCTTCTGGGGCACTTACTGATTCTTCCAAATTATTTCTTTTGTTTTAGCCACGCCCCATGAATTGCAAGATCTTCATTCCCTGACCAGGGATTGAACCCACACCCTTGTCAGTGAAAGCATGTGTCCTAACCACTGCACTACTAGGGAATTGCCTGTTTTTCTGCATTATTCATTCCTGTTCATTGCCTTTAGTTTGGTTTTCATCTCAGCAAATGAGTTTTGTAATTTTCTTGCTTCCTCTTTATAGTTTCTAGTTCACTTTTATAGTACTTTGAACTTATACTGATAACTTTTTCTTAATTTCTTTAGTATTTCCATCCTTTTTTGAAATCTGTGCTGTTAAACTGAAGAGGTCTGTTTCATTGTTTGTTCTTTCAGAGGAGTTTTCTTGGTTTAATCACTCTTAACTAGGGGTACTTCCTCTGCTTCATTTTACTTAATTTTCTCTCCTGAATTTACAGAAAAGAAGAATATCTACTGTGGTCCCAGGGGACTGTTTATATGTGGAAGCGTCCCTGTGTAGCTTCTGTGGGTTTAATGTTTGTTTGTCATGAGGGCTGTTTTTGGTTTGAATGCCTGTTGCCTCTTTGCTTAATGTATGCTGGCCATGATCATTATAACCTTATAATCCAGGTATGCAGATGTGGTGCCTGGTGCCCAGTCTTGAGGTTCTCAGCATTGGTGGAGGATCTCATACACACCCTCTAGAGCATGTGATGGGATCACAGGCAGCTTGAGACCAGTCCTGGAGCCTGGGAGAGTGGCAGTGGCAGCAGTTCGAGAGTGCTTCTGTAACTTGGGTGGAGAGCAGCAGAGGCTCAGAACCAACCTGAAGCCTGTGGCATGCAGATGGCGGTTGCCTGCCCATGATCCCTCCTGGAGCTTCTGTAGGCTGTGTCATACTGCCTGAGAGCATGCACAGCAGAAAAGGCTGCAGTGGTGTGTCCCACCACTCCCCTCACATACCCCAACCATCAATAGCACCTGGCCTCTAAGGCGGCCCAAGCTTCCTCCATGTACACCCTCAGAAGTGACTGCTCCAGACTCCAGCCCCTTCAGGCTGTTTCCACACAGCCCACCCTAGCCCTCTCCCTGAGTCTGATCTCCAAAGTGTAAGCTTCAACACCCAGCTCCTGTCTGCATGGGTGGACACGTGTCTCTGGGTGGGGAATACAGGGTAGTGGTGCTGACCTTTTGTACAGGTCTGTCTGTCTCCCAGCTGCTGCACATCAGAGTCTGCATTCTCCTCCAAGGCTCTGGAGCTCACCCCCATCTTGGCTGATCTCCTGCAGTGCTGGAACCTTGCCTCTTTCACAGCTCCTTCCTGAGTGTACAGATCCTGTCCCAGATTCTTCTTCACTTTCTTTTGTTGTACATTTTGGAACCAACCTGGTTCCATGGAGATTATTTTGCCCTTTTGGAGATCTGAGATCTTCTGCCAGTGTTCAGTAGATATTCTGTGAGAATCATTCCACACAGAGATGTATTGTTGATGTATTTGTGGGTGGAAGTGAGTTCATATCTTATGACTCCACCATCTTGATCACTTCCTACAAACTGTTTAACATGCTAATTGATTTTTCAATGAAAATATTCCCAAAACCTTTCAGTTTGTTCCCTACTTTTCCCCTTCCTGTCTCACACTATCTGTTTGTAATCCGCAGCACTAGAGAATGAAGTATACTACAACCCGAAGCACTCTCTTCAAAATTGCTCCATCAGCACATTACTGAGCACCAGGGCTCATGAGAGTAACATCAGTGGAGATTTCTTGAAAAATCCTCTGAAAAAAGAGGAGGCAACAGCAGGTCCAGTTACATCGCAGATCCCCAGTTACCCAAATGCCAGCAGAGAGGTCAGTTCCCCTGATTCTGACCTTGAATTTGTAGCCAGTGCCAAGGATAGGGTGAGAAAGCTGGAACAGGAGGCAGAGAACCTGGAAAAAGCTTTCCAGAACTACCATCAAAGGGTCCGTTGGTACCCTGCCAAGAGCCTGTTGGCAGGCAGAAGCCCACCTACCCCGTACCTGCCAGGGACTCTCAAGAACATCACTGCAGCTGCTCCCGAGAGGTGTGTTTTTGTGGACAACAGAGTTACCGCTCAGCAGCCTCCGAACAGCACATGTGAAGGGGACAGAAGTGTGGTGTCCAAGGTGCCCAGCAGTATGGCCTCAAGGTCATGCAACAGTGCAGTCTCCAGATGGCTCTCCTCCACGCCGCTCCCCAGTGCAACAAGCCATGATAGTGAAATGTACCTGGAAGGTGAGCTATGGACACAGGCCTGTGGATACTCTGGACAGGGGTCACTTTGCTCCTTGTTCCCCATCTCTGCATAAGAGTGCAGCTGGAAGTACGAGGAGTCATGGGAGCCTCTGAACTGCAGGCTACTGGGGAGCAGGTCATCTCCTCCAGGTCACAGTTGGTGTGGAGGCTGTGGGATGGAGAGTCAAGTGCTGGCATTTTGCTTGGCACATGGAGGTTTTCAGAGAGTGACCATGGCTTTTTCTTGGCTGCTGGTTAGTTTCATGTGTTCTCTTATTATCACTGCACTTCCATTTTCATGCCTGAATTGTTCTAATTTCCTGTAAAATCATCTGTGGATGATTTTCACTTACTGCACTGCTTGCAAGGATGATAGAATGCATTTTCAAAGTGGTAGAAATCCTTAGAAGTTGCACTGCCATCTTCTCCACACAATCTGTAACATGCTTGTCCTGGATCCTCCGGCCCCGTAGGTCTGAGCCGGTCCGCAGTCGCTGCTTCCTGTCCTGACAGAAAGTCACAGCCATCACTTGCTGAGTCCAAGTGCAGCCTTTCCGTGCACTCACTCTCCAGCCCTCCAGAGCAGAAGGCCTGGTAAGTACCTCATTCTCTGCCCGGCCTCTGCCAAAACTGATTAGCTTCCTGTGTTCTCAGCCATGGCTGGCTCCACATTTTTAAGTGATGTTAAAAACTACCTGGCAGGATAGAATATGCAGTCAGATTATAGGATGTGTGATCTCTGAGAATCATCTGAATTATTGGCTGGAGGGAAAAAAAAGACTGCTTTTAGTGAATGAATAATTCCTTTTTGTTTGCTAAACATGATGTATAGTGTATGTACTCAGGTATTAATAAGCATCTTCATAGTTTCATGAATAGACTTGGTATTAAAGATAAAGCAGCTGTACTAAATCTGCAAATGCAGTGCTCACTTCAGCAGCACATATGCTAAAATTGAAATGATACAGAGAAGATTAATTGCCCCTACACAAGGATGTCACGCAAGTTCATGAATCACTCCATGTTTTTTTTTTTTTTTTTTTTTTTTTTTCACTCCATGTTTTTTAAACTTAAAAGCTTTTGCGCAGCAAAGGAAACTATAACCAAGGTGAGAAAACAATTCTCAGAATGGGAGAAAATAATAGCAAATGAAACAACTGACAAAGGATTAAGTTACAAAATACACAAACAGCTCATATAACCCAATGCCCGAAAAACAAAGAAGTCAATCAAAAAGTGGGAAAAAGACCTAAACAGATATTTCTCCAAAGATGACATACAGATGACTAATGGTTGAAAAGATGCTCAACACCGCTTATTATTAAAGAAACACCAAATCAAAACTACAATGATTTATCACCTCACACTGGTCATAATGGCCATCATCAAAAAGTCTACAAACAATAAATGCTGAAGGCAGTGTGGAGAGAAGGGAACACTCTTGCACTTATGGTGAGAATGTAAATTCATACAGCCACTATGTAAGACAGTATGAAGATTCCTTAAAAAACTAGGAATAAAACCACTAAATGACCTAGCAATCTCACTTCTAGGCATATACCCTGAGGAAACCAAAACTGAAAAAGACAAATGTATCCCATTGTTCATTGCAGCACTGTTTACAATAGTTACAACATTTAAGCAAGCTAGATGTCCACTGACAGATGAAAGGATAACGAAGTTGTAGTACATATACACAATGGAATATTACTCAGCCATAAACAGCAATGCATGTGAGACAGTTCTAATGAGGTAGATGAACCTAGAGCCAATTATAAGTGTAATAAGTCAGAAAGAGAAGGATAGATATCATATACTAAAGTACATACGCAAAATCTAGAAAGATGGTACTGAAGAATTTGCTTGTAGGGCAGCAGAATGGAGAAACAGACATAGAGAATATACTTGCGGACATGCGAAGAGCAGAGGAGAGATTGAGATATGTGTAGAGAGTAACATGGAAACTTACATTGTCATATGTAAAATAGATAGACAACAGTAATTTGCTGTATGTGTCAGTAAACTCAAACAGGAGTTCTATATATTGGAAACTTACATTGTCATATGTAAAATAGACAACAGTAATTTGCTGTATGTGTCAGTAAACTCAAACAGGAGTTCTATATCCAGCTAGAGGGGTGGGATGAGAGGGAAATGGGAGGGAGGTTCAAGAGGGAGTGGGTATGTGTATACCTAATTCTGAAAGAGATGGGAATACCAGACCACCTGACCTGCTTCTTGAGAAACGTGTATGCACGTCAGGAAGCAATAGTTAAAGTGGACATGGAACAACAGATTGGTTCCAAATAGGAAAAGGAGTACCTAAAGGCTGCATATTGTCACCCTCCTTACTTAACTTATATGCAGAGTACATCATGAGAAATACTGGACTGGAACAAACACAAGCTGGAATCAAGATTGCTGGGAGAAATATCAATAACCTCATACATGCAGATGACACCACCCTATGCCAGAAAGTGAAGAGGAACTAAAAAGCCTCTTGATGAAAGTGAAAGAGGACAGTGAAAAAGTTGGCTTAAAGCTCAACATTCAGAAAACAAAGATCAGAGGCCTGAGCAAGATGGCAGCTGCATGTTGGAGCGTGAAGGGTCTGGTTGCCTTAATAACCGGTGGAGCCTCAGGCCTAGGCTTGGCCACAGCGGAGCGACTGGTGGGGCAGGGGGCCACTGCTGTACTTTTGGACCTGCCCAACTCAGATGGGGAGGCCCGGGCCAAGAAGTTAGGGAAGAGCTGCGCCTTTGCCCCAGCCTACGTGACCTCAGAGAAGGAGGTGCAAGCAGCCCTGACTCTAGCAAGAGAAAAGTTTGGCCGTGTGGATGTGGCAGTGAACTGTGCAGGCATTGCAGTGGGCAGCCAGACATATAACTTAAAGAAAAGCCAGGCCCATACCTTGGAGGACTTTCAGCGAGTTATCAATGTGAATCTCATAGGCACCTTCAATGTGATCCGCTTGGTGGCTGGTGAGATGGGCCAGAACGAATCAGACCAGGGAGGCCAACGTGGGGTCATCATCAACACGGCCAGTGTAGCTGCCTTTGAGGGCCAGGTTGGACAAGCTGCATACTCTGCTTCCAAGGGGGGCATAGTGGGCATGATACTGCCCATTGCTCGGGATCTGGCTCCCATGGGTATCCAGGTGATGACCATTGCTCCAGGCCTATTTGGCACCCCGCTGTTGACCACCCTCCCAGATAAAGTGCGCAACTTCCTGGCCAGCCAGGTGCCCTTCCCCAGCCGACTTGGTGACCCTGCTGAGTATGCTCATCTGGTACAGGCCATCATGGAGAACTCATTCTTCAATGGAGAAGTCATCCGGCTGGATGGGGCCATCCGCATGCAGCCTTGAAGGGGGAAGACAGAACAAAGGTTCCGCTGTCCCTCCCCCTCCTGGAGTGCTCTACTCCAGTTTGGAAGGAAGCCCAGTAGCCATTGTGTAACCACAGCCTAACAGTCACCCTGTGTGCCTAATAAAGTCTCTGTTTCTCAAGAAAAAAAAAAAGAAAACAAAGATCATGGCATCTGGTCCCATCACTTTATGGGAAATAGATGGGGAAACAGTGTCAGACTTTATGTTTTTGGCCTCCAAAATCACTGGAGATGGTGATTGCAGCCATGAAATTAACACTTACTCCTTGGAAGGAAAGTTATAGCCAACCTAGACATCTAGTGAAGCTCTGGTTTTTCCAGTGGTCATGCATGTATGGATGTGAGAGTTGGACTGTGAAGAAAGCTGAGCACCAAAGAACTGATGCTTTTGAAGTGTGGTTTTGGAGAAAACTCTTGAGAGTCCCTTGGACTGCAGGAGGTCCAACCAGTCCATCCTAAAGGAGATCAATTCTGAGTGTTCATTGGAAGAAGTGATGCTAAAGCTGAAACTCCAGTACTTTGGCCACCTGATGTGAAGAGCTGACTCATTGGAAAAGACCCTGATGCTGGGAAGGATTGGGGGCAGGAGAAAAAGGGGACGACAGAGGATGAGATGGTTGGATGGCATCACTGATTCAATGGACATGAGTTTGAGTAAACTCTGGGAGTTGGTGATGTGCCGGGAGCCAGCGTGAGGAACCCTGCCCGTGGCAAAGGTCATGAGGAAGGAGCCTTGGCATACGCAAAGGCAGGATCGAGCCTCAGGGGTCCCCCTGGAAATTCTCGAGCATCTACCCCCAAAGCCAGAGTCTGCCTACCTTACTGCATTATGCTTTCACCAACTCCTCTGACATTAACAGGGGGCTGTCCCCCAACCACCTTTTTCTGGAAAGAGTTAATTTAGAGCTTTTAGATAATAAATCTCCTGGGCATATTAAGAGTGTTTCAATCCAAAACCCCTCTGATGGCTTTCTAGCCAGCCTGCCAGACTCTTACAGCTGCGCGTGTGATTGTTTGCGGCTTCCCGACCGCGAGAGGCACAGGAAGCTTAAAACATTCCTAGGAATGTAGGGGCTTCTGAGGAGTCAAAATCATTAGAATAGAACTGATTAAGGATTTCATTTGTTGAGCCAATACTTGCTGCCAAATTTTCATATCTTTTACTTGTAGATATACTTGGCATGTAGAAAAAACAGGTAGTAGACCTGGTATTAGCAACATTAGATCTTTAAGTACTTTGTTATAACCCACTGCACCTTTGTTCTGCAGGAATGTAACTTTATTTAGTACTTTGAGGGTGATGCAGATTAAGAAAAAACACTTCAAGGGAAAAAGAGTTTTCTGGTTGATAGACATTTATCTAGGAAAAGAGCCATAAAAATGTTAACAGGCCCCCCGGCCAGAAGATGATGTAAAACCACCTAAGACCTTTTGTATACAGGAAGGTATGCAAAAAGAAAGCCTGGTCTCAATAAGGGTCAGGACTGCTGCCCCTGCATAACCCTGCATATTCCATTATTTCTTTATGTACAACTTGGGGTATATAAGCTGCTTTTGAAGATAAAGTTGTGGGTCTGGCACTGATGCTTGGCTCCCCCATGTCATTCTTTTCTCCCTTTTCTGGCTGAATTCCCATCTCGAGTGTGGAGGCATACCGTGTCTACTTATTTGCCCTGGCTTCTAAGACCCACACAAGAGGGAGCCCAAGGCAGGACACCCTCCACTATTCAAGCGGGCACCGATGGCCTACGTAGATGGTGCAAACTCCTTGTCTCGGAGTTTTATTGGTTCTCCGCGTAAACCAAGTTATTCAGCCTCTTTTCTCCACTAATTTTCCTACTACACTCTTCTTTTCTAAATCTTTCTTTATATTTCTAAATAATAAATCTCTCCTCGCTGACTCCATCCCCTTCGAATTCCCTGGATCCACCGGGGCTGGACCCCGGCAGTGATGGACAGGGAGGCCTGGCGTGCTACGATTCATGGGGTTGCAAAGAGTCGGACATGACTGAGCAACTGAACTGAACTGAACTGATGGTTGATTCATGTTGAGGTTTGACATAAACAACAATATTCTTCAAAGCAATTATTCTTCAATTAAAAAATAAATTAATTTTAAAAATCTGATACTGCCATCAAAAAGTCTACAGACAATAAACCCTGGAGAGGGTATGGAGAAAAGGGAACCCTCTTACCCTTTTGGTGGGAATGCAAAATAGTATAGCCACTATGGAAAACTGTGGAGATTCCTTAAAAAACTGGAAATAGAACTGCCATATGACCCAGCAATCCCACTGCTGGGCGTACACACCAAGGAAACCAGAATTGAAAGAGACACTTGTGCCCCAATGTTCATGACAGCAGTGTTTACAATAACTAGGACATGGAAGCAACCTAGATGTGCATTGGCAGACAAATGGATAAGGAAGTTGTGGCACATGTACACAATGGAATATTACTCAGATGTAAAAAAGAATGCATTTGAGTCAGTTCTAATGAGGTGGATAAAACTGGAGCCTATTATACATAGTTAGTAAGTGAGAAAGAGAAATGCCAATACAGTATACTAATGCATATATATGGAATTAGAAAGATGATAGTGATGACCCCATATGCAAGACCACAAAGAGACACAGATGTGAAGAATGGACTTTTGGACTATGTGGAAGAAGACGAGGTGGGATGATTTGAGAAAATAGCTGAAATATATATATTCAGTTCAGTTCAGTCACTCAGTCGTGTCCGACTCTTTGTGACCCCATGAATCGCAGGACGCCAGGCCTCCCTGTCTATCACCATCTCCCAGAGTTCACTCAGACTCACGTCCATCGAGTCAGTGATGTCATCCAGCCATCTCATCCTCTGTTGTCCCCTTCTCCTGCTCCCAATCCCTCCCAACATCAGAGTCTTTTCCAATGAGTCAACTCTTCGCATGAGGTGGCCATAGTACTGGAGTTTCAGCTTTAGCATCATTCCTTCCAAAGAACACCCAGGGCTGATCTCCTTCAGAATGGACTAGTTGGATCTCCTTGCAGTCCAAGGGACTCTCAAGAGTCTTCTCCAACACCACACTCCAAAAGCATCAATTCTTCAACGCTCAGCTTTATTTATAGTCCAGTTCTCACATTCATACATGACTACAGGAAAAACCATAGCCTAGACTAGATGGACCTTAGTTGGCAAAGTAATGTCTCTGCTTTTGAATATGCTATCTTGGTTGGTCATAACTTTCCTTCCAAGGAGTAGACGTCTTTTCATTACATGGCTGCAATCACCATCTGCAGTGATATTGGAGCCCCCCAAAATAAAGTCTGACACTGTTTCCATTGTTTCCCCATCTATTTCCCATGAAGTGATGGGACCAGATGACATGATGTTTGTTTTCAGAATGTTGAGCTTTAAGCCAACTTTTTCACTGTCCACTTTCACTTTCCTCAAGAGGCTTTTTAGTTCCTCTTCACTTTCTGCCATAATGGTGGTGTCATCTGCATATCTGAGGTTATTGATATTTCTCCTGGCAATCTTGATATATATATATTGCCATATATAGAATAGATGACCAGTGCAAGTTCAATACATGAAGGAAGGCCCTCAAAGCTGGTGCACTGGGAAAACCTAGAGGGATGGAGTGTGGAATGATGTAGGGTTGGGGTTCAGGATAGGGGACACATGTGCACCCATGGCAGCTTCATGTCAGTGTATGGCAAAAACCACCACAACATTGTGAACTAACTAGCCTCCAATTAAAATAAATAAATAAATTTTAAAATAAAAGAATTTTTTTTAAATGCCTCTTCGGAACTGCTTTGAGAGTGCCAGCATATTCTTTATTAATACCCACCTCATGGAATGAGGCAACGTGAAAGAATGACTGAGTTAATATGCACTAACAGTTTGGAATGATGTCTGGTGCATGGAAAGCAACCAGTGCAGGTAGCTCCTAATCACTGTGAGTCCACAAAAAATTAATTTTCTAAAGCATTTTCTTGAGTCACAAAAGGCTTTTCATCACCCTTTGCTCTTGTTTCTTACTTTATTAAAGCTTCACATTTTTGTATTTTATTCTTCCCATCCAGTCTTCATCAGAGACAACCAGAGCTTCAAGACAAAAGTGAATTTTCAAATCCGCACGAGCTAACTTTTAAGGATAATGAGGAATTTGAACCATCTTTTGAATGTAAGTTTGAATATTAATTCTTATTTTTATATGTAGAACCTGTTTCAAAATATAGAACATTCAGTTTTGGCAAAACATACCAGTTATTGTAAAAAGTGATGCAGCTACAAATTAACACAGTTTTGCTCTCTTATAAAGCCACTGATACAGATACAGTGCCAGGGTTTGTTTTTTTTTTCACAAAGATTTTTTAAGTTCTGAGTTCCATTTTTTTTTAAATTTCAGGATAACTAGTTTCAAACTTAGGAAATGATCCAGGCTGGAAGAGAAGAGGGCAACAGAGGATGAGATGGTTGAATGACCTTGCCACTCAATGGACATGAGTTTGAGCAAATTTCAGGAGATAGTGAAGGAAAGAGAAACCTGGTGTGCTATAGTCCGTGGGGCCCAAAGAATTGAACACTACTTAGTGACTGTTGAACAACAATAACTGCAAAGTCAGAGCCAAGCCCCAAAATGAATCTTTAATTTATGAAGGTTAGGATTGTCTCAGATTTAAAATAAATGACTTCTTAAAATTTGCTTCCCCCCCCCCTTTTGTAGAATGTGAAAATGTTAAGTGACTCTTGGATTATACTGATTCCATCAATTGCCTCAGATTTAGAAAACACTTCCTTAGTTACAGAATGGAGATTTAAGAGTATTAGCTTAAGAGACTAGAAATTGTTGTCTTGGCTTTGACCTTGCCTTAGATTTTTCGACCTCAGAGCCTACTTCACTAAACAATAGAGATGTAGTGTCAACAAGCTCTGAGTTTCTTTATGGCTTGGTATATCCTTTATATAAGCTTTATTCATAATAGCCAGAAACTTAAAATAACCTAAGTATCTATCAGCTGTTGTTGTTCTGTCACTCAGTCACATGCAACTCTTTGCAACCCCATGAACTACCTGGCTGGTCCAGGCTTATTACCACACTCCCTTGCACACTGTAACCTCTCAGGCTGTCTCCCTGGTTCTGACTTCTAAAGCCTGAGCCTCAGTTCCCAGGGTGAAGAAACCTTTCCTTTTTCACAGGCCCCTGCCATGGTTGCATATACCCTCTCAATTCCTTTCTCTTTATTGGTTTTTCTTTTTTTTTTCATCCTACCTAGTTACCTAGACTTCTGTTGCCCTCTTGTTAAGTCTCATATGGTCTTCCAGTGTTCTGTAATGTTTTGTGAGAATTGTTCCATGTGCAGATGTTTTGAAGTGTGTTTGTGGGAGAAGGTGAGCTCTGTGACCTATTCCTGCACCATCTTAATCCCATCCCCCAGAAAGTCTTTGTGTTTGTGTGTTAACCTGTTACTTCGCCTTGAGAACTTCATCTGCAAGTCTGAATGTCTAGTACTTTGAACAGGTAAAATAAAGAGCTTAGTATAGTTTATGAAATCTTTGAACCAACTTCATTAACTTTGTTAAATCACTGCTATTAAAATAGAATTCAGATGCTTTCACCACGTCAGATGAATTCTGCTGTTGCTGGACCAGTTTCCCTACTGGGTAGCAAATAATATTTGTAAATGAATCTCCTAAGAACGCTTGGAGAAGCAGATACATTGGCAAGTGGCTCCAGTGAGTTCCTGGAACCCTGTAAGGAAAAGGCTGGCCCAGTTGCTTTTTCTAAAACTTCAGTGCTCAGCAAGCGGTTATCCCCACCTTCTCTTCTCTCGCTGCTGCTGAGGGCTAGGGGAGACTTGCTTGTACTCTTATAGATGGATGGAGTGTGCCAAGGCTGTTCAAGAAACACAGTATCCATCAGGCTGGTGACATGCCTTTCATGGACAGTGCCACAGCCTGTGTGCCTGCCAGGCCCATCTCCTTTCAGATATTCAAGCTGGATCTTAAAAAGGCAAAGGAACCAGAGATCAAATGGTCAACATCCACTGGACCATCAAAAAAGCAAGAGAGTTTCAGAAAAACATCTACTTCTGCTTTATTGACTACACCAAAACCTTTGTGTGAATCACAAACTGTGGAAAATTCTTAAAGAGATAGGAATAAGAGACCACCTTACCTGCTTCCTGAGAAATCTGTATGCAGGTCAAGAAGCAACCAGGCATGGTTAGAACCAGGCATGAAATAATGGACTGTTTCCAAACTGGGAATGGAGTATGTCAAGACTGTATATTGTTACCCTGCTTATTTAATTTATATGCAGAGTATATCATGAGAAATGCTGGGTCGGATGAAACACAAGCTGAAATCAAGATTGCTAGAAGAAATATCTATAACCTCCAGTATGCAGATGACACCACCCATATGCCAAAAAGTGAAAAGAAACTAAAGAACCTCTTCATGAAAGTGAAGGAGGAGAGTGAAAAAGTTGGCTTAAAGCTCAACACTCAGAAAACTGAAATCATGGTACCCATCACTTCATCCCAAATAGATGGGGAAACAATGGAAACAGTGACAGACTTTATTTTGGGGGGCTCCAAAATCACTGCATATTGCAGATGCAGCCATAAAATTAAAAGATGCTTGCTCCTTGGAAGAAAACCTATGACAAACCTAGACAGTGTATATAAAAGCAGAGCATTACTTTGCCAACAGAGGTCCGTCTAGTTAAAGCTATAGTTTTTCCAGTAACCAAATGCAGATGTGAGAGTTGCACCATAAAGAAAACTGAGCATGGAAGAATGGATGCTTTTGAACTGTGGTGTTGGAGAAGACTCTTGAGAGTCCCTGGGACTGCAAGATCAAACCAGTCAGTCCTAAAGGAAATCTGTCCTGAATATTCATTGGAAGGCCTGATGCTGAAGCTGAAATTCAGTATTTTGGCCACCTGATGCAAAGAACTGACTCATTAGAAAAGACCCTAATGCTAGGAAAGATTGAGGGCAGGAGAAGAAGGGGATGACAGAGGATGAGAGGGTTAAATGGCATCACCGACTCGATGGACATGAATTTGGGCAGGCTCCAAGAGTTGGTGATAGATAGGGAGGCCTGGAGTGCTGTAGTCCATGCATTCGCAAAGAGGCATGCACTATTGAGTGAGCTGAACTGAATAATGTCTTCTAAAATGAGCATTCAGAAGTGTGGCTGCACCCTTCAGGGGTGACCCTCATCCCCAGCAAGGAGGTAGAAGGTTGCCTTTCTGCCCATGGAAATAAATAGAGCCTGCCTCCTGGTAGTCAGGTTAACAGCCAGGATCAAGGGTAAGACAAGCTTGTGTTGCCTCTCTTCCTGTGAGGAGAACAAGCTCAGTTCCATTGGTGATATGAAACAGGTCCTGGCACAGAGGTTCAGAGTCCTGTATTGAAGCAGTGAATTTGTCTGTTTTTCAGCACTGTTGGGGGCTGGGTACTGAGGTTTTTCAGTCAAAACTGGAGGAAAAAGCATAAGCAGTGGATTTGGAATGTAATTCAACCTATGAGATGCTGTGGGCTCTCTGGAGTGGGCAAAGGAAGCCTGAGATTCATCCTGAAGGAACAGAAAGTAGATAACACATGATTGTGGACACAGCAGGCACTGGAGAGGTTCCCCATCCCTGTGGGGGCTACTGGGTGTATACACAGGTGGGGTTTACAGGCTAGGTGGTTTTGTGGGGAGAAGTGGGGAAGGAACTCATCAATTAGGGGGACTGTGGGAGCAAAGGTGGCAGAGAAGAGCAGCTGGAGTCAAGTGACAGTGAATGTGCTGGGGGAGGTTAGATGTGCAAAAGTGGGGTTCATGGAGGAATTCAAAAGGCCGGTTGACAGGGCCTTGGCTGTGGTGGTCTGGACTCTACCAGAGCAGAGAGAGCACACAGTGCTTCCTTTCCTTCTCTTCAGGAGGTGACAGGTGTTAAGGAAGCAAGATGACTTGAAGACTGAGAGATTGGTGTCAGGGAGCACAGAGACGGTGGTGTTGGCGCTGTCGGTGAAGGGTGATCAGGATCCTCACTGTAGCAGCAGGATGAGGGGGAGGGAGCCCGAAGCCCTGGGAGTTGGTAGACAGAGCATAGAGTGAGCTCGGTCACAGGGACCAGAGGGAAACCACTGTTGTTGGATTGCCATGTGCAGATGGCAGGGAACTGCCCCATAGAAGCATTCATATGAAGCCAGAGAGGAGAGAGAGGGACAAGAGGAATTATGGGGGAATGATGGGAACAGAGGCAGTCCCAAACCCCAGGGAGGGATCTGCCTGGAAGGAATGGAGTGTTCGCCAGGTAGCTTGAGTAGGAAGGGGAGGGTGGTGATTTTGTCCTCCTTTGGGCAGGAGATTCTCATGCCCTCGTGGGAGTAGGGTGAGGGGAATGGCCAAAGTGCTGTGAGAGTAAATGGCGACAAATAATTGGGTCAGAATCCTAGGGTGCTCAGGGCTGGTGTACTAGGATGACTCTGAGGGATGGGATGGGGATGGGGAGGGAGGTGGGAAGGGGTTCAGGATGTGAAACACATGTACATCCATGGTGGGTTCATGTCAATGTATGGCAGAAACCACTACAATATTGTAAAGTAATTAGCCTCCAATTAAAATAAATTAAAAAAAAAAAGACAAAATACATCTGCATGTGCAAGCTACAGAAAAAAAGAAAAAAGAATCCTAAGAATGTGGTGGGCTTGAAACCAAATGCAGGGGTGCAAATGCAGGGGTCACCTCTGCAATCAGGGTGGAAATGGGGGGCACAGTTGAGAAGTGGGCAGGGTGTGCTGCTCAGGGTGGGTTTAGGGGCTCTGAGGACAGTAAGGATAGAGCAGCCCCTTGAAGCAAGTGCACAGTGGCAGCTGAGAATCACACTATCTACCTGGGTCTTGGCAATCCCCATCCCCCATCCGCCACCCTGCACACCTATCCCCTGTTTGAAAAATTTGCTTCTGAAAACTATTGGTTCTTCATTTTCTGCCCCATTAGATGTCAACCAGAAATCACCTGAAGAACAGAAGAAAGAAGATAAACTTTGGGAACAGCAGGCCAAGCAACAAAGGCAGGAAGAAGAGCAGAGACAGACCAAACGGCAGGAAACTCTGCAGAGGGAGTGGGGAGAACTTGAAATGCTGGATCAGGAAAGGGTAATCATGGTGGTGGGAGAGGGAGTTCCCTGGTGTCTCCAAGTCCTAGGAGGAGTGGGGAAGTGAACCAGCCTTGGATGACCTAAGGACAGCTGCAGAGCACACAGGCCTCATATCTCCTGGTTCAGGATAGCAAGGCCAGCCTGCTCCCATGCATCCTCATCTGGTCCTCGAAACAGGCTCATGAATGAGGAGGACCTTCTATTGTGGTTGATTTTCTCACTCTCTGTGTGTTTGCTCAGTCATGTCTGACTCTTCGCTACCCAGGAGACTTTAGCCTGCCAGGCTCCTTTGTCCATGAGGTTCTCCAGGCAAGAATATTAGAGTGGATTGCCATTTCCTTCTCCAGGGGATCTTCCTGACCCAGGGATTGAACCCAGGTTTCCTGCATTGCATGTGAATTCTTTACTGTCTGAGCCACCAGAGAATCCCAGTTGAGGCATTGAGATGTCATATTTTTGTCCCCACTTTAATGATACCAATGACTTAGATTAAAAAGCAATTCTTTTCATGTGGGTTGTAGGTAAAAGATCAGGATTATATTACTGTGTGTTTTCAACTTAAATGTTCTAAAATATGTATACTTCCTGTTTTGGTGCCCATTTCAGAGGCTAATTGAAGTTGGAAATGAAAAAAACTTGCAAATGAGTGTTCAGGAAATGAAAGACAAATCTATGTCTGTTAGTGGTGAAAATCCTCTAGAGAAATACATGAAAATCCTACGACAGAGTCAAGACCAGGACACTACAGATAAGGTGCGGATGCTGTGGACAGATATCTGTGGGTGGGGAGTACTGAGGGCTTCTGTGGTTTACTTGAAACCTTGGGATAACGATCTACCTTCTCTGTTAGAGATGAAGGGAGAAGTATAGAAAATCTGAAGGTCACATAGAGCTCCAGCCTTCTCAATATCTGTAAGTCCTGACAAAATGTCATGGCTTTTGTTTGAGTAAATGATTTGTCAGAGTTTGTAGAAATTGAGATGTGTCTTAATAACTTCAGAACAAGAACTAAATATATCGGAAGCTCTATGATGAAATGACAAATGTGTCAGTCCTAAGACTAATATTTTATCTGAGTCTAATATACTATGTTGAGAATGCTTTCCATGCAATTTATTCTGGCGTGCTTGCAGAATATCATGTTTAAAAGTCACTGCCTTTATAGAATCTTCAGTTACATACATATTTCAAAAATAGTTCCTAGAGAAATCATAAAGTGTTTAACAAAATGAATACAGATCTACTTGCAAAATTCTCATCTCTACCTCCGTGTTGTGTCATTGTTCCAAAAAGGTGGTCAGAGAGAGCTCAGAAGTGGACATACTGCCATCTAGTGACAAAGACAAAAGGTGTGGTGTCCCCAGCATTTTGTGTTCTTATGCAAACCATTTAGCATATTGCTGGTTCATTCTCAAACGGAAACATTCAGATATTTGAGCCTGCCTATAACAAACAGTCAAAATGACTGACTTAAAAACAAAACAAAACTACTACATTTTATTAACCTGTAAAATTACTGATAAAAATCATGAGCAGTGGTAGAAGCCCCACAGAAAAGGAATGAGAACATGATAGAAATCACAGAATAAACTTGATAAGAATGTAGCAGATTTAAAAAATTTTTCTCTTTCCCTAATGTAGTTTTGTGGGCTTTTCTCATGAAGAACCAGATGACATTTGGTAACCACATTTGCTGCGCAGCTTCTTACTCAGATCGTAAATAGTGGCCTGCGAATTCTCTGTAGTGAGAAAAACTGCTCAATAAAAATTCATGTGTAATCCAGTGTGATTTTTATTCCTAGTTCTACTTGCTACTACAGTGGGAGGGTAACAGACAGGAAGGCCAGAGGTGGAAGACAGAAACAAACTGCTAGTGGTGGACCTTTTCTTCCTTTTTTGCACACAGACTTCTTTTAATTCTGTGTTGACAATATCTTTTTCTGCCTAGAGCTAACCAATGCATTTTTCTTATGGAAACATTTTTCTTAAACTGTGTTAATGAAACTGTATTTGCTTTGGAATCTGCCTTTCTTCAAAGTGGTTCCCCAAGACTAACTTTTTTTCTTTTCTCAAACCTTGGGCTGATAATGGCTCAACAAACCAGTATTACTGTCAATTGTTTTATGGCCGGGAAATGACACACTTCATGCCATCCAATCTCAAAAATGCATATTGTGAGAGAGGGTCTTGGTGAAACTGCCTCATCCTTGAGGTGTCTCTCTTATCTGATTAATAGCTTTGGTATTCTCTTGTGGCTCAGCTGGTAAACAATCTGCCTGCAGTGCAGTGGATTGAACCTGGGTTCAATCCCTGGGTTGGGAAGATCCTCCGGAGAAGAGAAAGGCTATCCACTCCAGTACTCTGGCCTAGAGAATTCCATGGACAGTCCATGGGGTCACAAAGAGTCAGACACCACTGAACGACTTTCACTCACTCACTCAACAGACGTAAAACAGCTGCTAATAACTAGCAAGGGGGCACTCTTTCTGTCCCCTTCTGATGTCTATCTCAGAAGCTTTCCCTGTCTCTGTTAATCTTTAATAAAATTTTGCTATACAAAAAGCTCCAAGTAGTCAAGCCTTGTCTCTGACCCCAGATTGAAATTGACTCCTCTGGGGGTCACATGTGTAACATTCAGCTCATAGCAGCAACCTTTCAGTAGTGTATAAATGAAAAATAGTCAAGTGGCACCTCTTCAGTGTTTATCATTCTTAGGCCTTTCATTACAATGAAAGGAGCTGCTGCTTTTTTTGTTGTTGTTGTTTGTTTGTTTGTTTTTGTTTTTAATCTCCGTTATTCTTCGGTATATCTACTTGAAAACTTCTCTCATTTCTCAAGTCCAAGGCCTGCCTTTTTAAACTTTCCATTGTGTTCCTTCCTCTTCAGAACTGGGCTCCCACCTGTCAAAAAAGAGGCCATCTTCCTTGACACTCTCCTCATGGTTTGTCCCTGAAAATACAAACACATGTTTTTCTATTCTAGACGTTCAGTGCTAACTGAAGGTCACCCAGAGCATAACACAGGCAGAGTTGGTCTGTTCTGTCTTTCTAGTGAAACCCTAGAGGTTTCATTTCCCTTTACACATTCAGATTGAGCTAGTTCTTTTTGCTGGTGAAGTGTGTTTGGTCACTAAGCTTCATACTAAAGCAGGAAGGATATTCAGGGGTGTTTATTATTCTTTCTGAATTGACTTAGCACACACATATTCTCATAAAATGGTTTAGGGCCTCCCAAGTGGTGCTCGTGGTAATGTTGCAGAAACCACTACTGAGAAACCAAGTACCACACCCAGAGAGTTGGAGAACTCAGATTTATTAACACTGGCAATCCCAGAGCAGTTAACACTCCAAGCTCTGAGCCCCGAACAAAGGAGTTACAAAGATTTTATACATGGACAGGCATGATTAAGCAGGTTAGCAGGGGCTAGGACAATTGCAAAGAGCAGGACAAGGATGAGCGAGATAAGCTCCCATTGCTAGTATTGTGACTCCCCACTTTCTGAGACCTATGTGATCTAGACTTTGCAAGGAGCAAGCTGAGTTTCAGAGGCAGAAGGAAAAGGAGATAAAATTTTAACTTTTCCTCTTCATTCCCTGTTCTTCATTCTTCTATCACTCACTGTAGAAAGCATCATCTCATGTTTTGGTAGCACATTTAGAGCTCTCTGTTATTTAGGGGGCTATCCAAAGAATATCAGGGTGAAATAAGAAAGCCTTTCTCAGTGATCAGTGCAAAGAAACAGAGGAAAATAATAGAATGGGAAAGACTAGAGATTTCTTCAATAAAATTAGAGATACCAAGGAAATATTTCATGCAAAGATGGGGTCAAAAAGGGCAGAAATGGTATGGACCTAACAGAAGATATTAAGAAGAGGTGGCAGGAATACACAGAAGAACTGTAAAAAAAAGATCTTCACGACCCAGATAATCATGATGGTGTGATCACTCACCTAGAACCAGACATCCTGGAATGTGAAGTCAAGTGGGCCTTAGCATCACTATCAACAAAACTAGTGGAGGTGATGGAACTCCAGTTGAGCTGTTTCAGATCCTGGCAGATGATGCTGTGAAAGTGCTGCACTCAATATGCCAGCAAATTTGGAAAACTCAGCAGTGGCCACAGGACTGGAAAAGGTCAGTTTTCATTCCAATCCCAAAGAAAGGCAATGCCAAACTCCTCTCGCACACTAGAAAAGTAATGCTCAAAATTCTCCAAGCCAGGCTTCAGCAATACGTAAACTGAAATTCCATATGTTCAGGCTGGCTTTAGAAAAGGCAGAGGAACCAGAGATCAAATTGCCAACATCCACTAGATCATGGAAAAAGCAAGAGAGTTCCAGAAAAACATCTATTTCTGCTTTATTGACTATGTCAGAGGCTTTGATTGTGTAGATCACAATAAACTGTGGACAGTTCTGAAAGAGATAGGAATACCAGACAACCTGACCTGTCTCTTGAGAAATTTATATGCAGGTCAGGAAGCAACAGTTAGAACTGAACATGGAACAACAGACTGGTTCCATATAGGAAACGGACTACGTCAAGGCTGTATATTTTCACCCTACTTATTTAACTTCTATGCAGAGTACATTATGAGAAATACTGGGCTGGAGGAAGCACAATCTGGAGTCAAGATTGCCAGGAGAAATATCAATAACGTCAGATATGCAGATGACACCACCCTTATGGGAGAGAGTGAAGAACTAAAGAGCCTCTTGATGAAGGTGAAAGAAGAAAGTGAAGAAGTTGGCTTAATGCTCAACATTCAGAAAACTAAGATCATGGCATCCGGCCCCATCAGTTCATGGCAAATAGATAGGAAAACAGTGGCTGACTTTCTTTTGGGTCACTCCAAAATCACTGCAGATGGTGATTGCAGCCATGAAATTTAAAAAAGACACTTATTCTTTGGAAGGAAAGTTATGACCAACCTAGACAGCATATTCAAAAGCAGAGACATTACTTTGCCAACATAGGTCCATCTCGTCAAGGCTATGGTTTTTCCAGTAGTCAAGTGTGGATGTGAGAGTTGCGCTATAAAGAAAGCTGAGTGCAGAAGAATGGATGCTTTTGAAGTGTGGTGTTGGAGAGGACTCTTGAGAGTTCCTTGGACTGCAAGGAGATCCAACCAGTCCATCCTAAAGGAGATCAGTCCTTGGTGTTTACTGGAAGGACTGACGTTGAAGCTGAAACCCCAGTACTTTGGCCACCTGGTGCGAAGAGCTGACTCATTGGAAAGACCCTGATGCTGGGAAAGACTGAGGGCAGGAGGAGAAGGGGACGACAGAGGATGAGATGGTTGGATGGCATCACCGACTCAAAGGACATGAGTTTGGGTAAACTCCGGGAGTTGGTGATGGACACAGAGGCCTGGTGTGCTGCAGTCCATGGGGTTACAAAGAGTCAGACGTGACTGAGTGACTGAACTGAACTGAATTACAACATTAGAGCATTTTGAGTTTAACTATGTATTTACCTTTACCAGAGAGTTGTGTACTTTGGTAGGTTTTCCAGTCAATAATTAGCATCTTTTCATTTTAGCTTGAAGAACTTCCTTTAACATTTCTTGTAAGACTGCTCTAGTGGTGATTAACTCCCTTTAGCCATGAAGTTAAGAGATGCTTACTCCTTGGAAGGAAAGTTATGACCAACTTAGATAGCATATTCAAAAGCAGAGACATTACTTTGCCACCAAATGTCCATCTAGTCAAGGCTATGGTTTTTCCAGTGGTCGTGTATGGATGTGAGAGTTGGACTGTGAAGAAAGCTGAGCGCCAAAGAATTCATGCTTTTAAACTGTGGTGTTGGAGAAGACTCTTGAGAGTCCCTTGGACTGCAAGGAGATCAAACAAGTGCATTCTAAAGGAGATCAGTCCTGGGTGTTCTTTGAAAGGAATGATTAAGCTGAAGCTCCAGTACTTTGGCCACCTCATGCGAAGAGTTGACACACTGGAAAAGACTCTGATGCTGGGAAGGATTGTGGGCAGGAGGAGAAGGGGACAACAGAGAATAAGATGGCTGGATGGCATCACCGACTCGACGGATGTGAGTTTGAGTGAACTCCGGGAGTTGGTGGTGGACAGGGAGGCCTGGCATGCTGCGATTCACGGGGTCGCAAAGAGTTGAACACGACAAATATAAAAAGGACCTAATTAAATTTAAAAGCTTTTGCACAATGAAGGAAACTATAAGCAAGGTAAAAAGAGAGCCTTCAGAATGGGATAAAATAAGAGCAAATGAAAAACTGCCAAAGAATTAATCTCCACAATATATAAACAACTCATGCAGTTCAATACTGGTAAATGAAATGACCCAATCAAAAAGAGGGCCAAAGAACTAACTAGACATTATTATGAAGAAGACATACAGATAGGTAACAAACACATGAAAAGATATTCAACATAACTAATTATCAGAGAAATGAAAATCAAGATCATAATGAGATAACATCTCATGCTGGTCAGAAAAGCTGCCATAAAAAAGTCTACAAACATACTGGAGAGTGTGAAGAAAAGGAAACCGTCTTATACGATTGGTGTGAATGCAACCTAGCACAGCCACTATTGAAAACAGTGTAACAATTCCTTAAAAATCTGGACTAGAACTGCCATCAGTTCAGTCAGTTCAATTCAGTCTCTCAGTCATGTCTGAATCTTCGCAACCCATGGACCACAGCACACCAGTGCTCCTTGTCCATCATCAACTCCTGGAGTTTACTCAAACTCATCTTGACTGAGTCAGTAGTGCCGTCCAACCATCTCATCCTCTGTCGCCTCCTTCCTCTCCTGCCCTCAATCTTTCCCAGCAACAGGCTCTTTTCCAATGAGTCAGTTATTTGCATCAGGTGGCCAAAGTATTGGAGTTTCAGCTTCAACATCAGTCCTTCCAATGAACACTCAGGACTGATCTCCTTTGGGATGAACTGATTGGATCTCCTTGCAGTCCAAGGGACTCTCAAAAGTCTTCTCCAATTCCACAGTGCAACAGCATCAATTCTTGGCCCTCAGCTTTCTTAGAAATCCAACTCTCACATCCATACAAGCCTAATGGAAAAACCAGAGCATTGACCAGACAGACCTTTGTTGGCAAAGTAATGTCTCTGCTTTTAATATACTGTCTAGGTTGGTCATAACTTTTCTTCCAAGGAGTAACCATCCTTTAATTTCATGGCAGCAGTTGCCATCTGCAGTGACTTTGGACACCAAAAAAATAAAGTTAGCCACTGCTTCCACTGTTTCCCCCATCTATTTCCCATGAAGTGATGAGACCAGATGCCATGTTCTTAGTTCTCTGAATGTTGAGCTTTAAGCCAACTTCACTTTCCTCTTTCACTTTCATCCAGAGGCACTTTAGTTCTTCTTCATTTTCTGCCATATGGGTGGTGTCATCTGCACATTTGAGGTTATTGATATTTCTTCTGGCAGTCTTGATTCAAGCTTGTGTTTCATCCAGCCCAGCTTTTCTCATAATGTACTCTGCAGAGAAGTTAAATAAGCAGGGTGACAATATACAGCCTTGACGTACTCCTTTTCCTATTTGGAACAGGTCTGTTGATCCATGTGCAGTTCTAGCTGTTGCTTCCCAGCCTGCCTACATATTTCTCAAGAGGCAGGTCAGGTGATCTGGAATTCTATCTCTTTCAGAATTTTACAGTTTGTTGTGATCCACACATTCAAAGACTTTGGCTTAGTCAATAAAACAGAAATAGAAGTTTTTCTGAAACTCTCTTGCTTTTTCCATGATCCAGCAGATGTTGGCAATTTGATCTCTGGTTCCTCTGCCTTTTCTAAAACCAGCTTGAACATCTGGAATTTCACAGTTCATGTATTATTGAAGCCTGGCCTGGAAAATTTTGAGCATTACTTTGCTATCATGTGAGATGAGTGCAATTTCAGATAGTTTGAGCATGCTTTGGCATTGCCTTTCTTCGGTATTGGAATAAAAACTGACCTTTTTCCAGTTCTGTGGCCATTGATGTTTTCCAAATTTGCTGGCATATTGAGTGCAGCACTTTCATAGCATCATCTTTTAGGATTTGAAATAACTCAACTGGAATTCCATCATCTCCACTAGTTTTGTTTGTAGTGATGCTTCCTAAGGCCCACTTGACTTCACATTCCAGGATGTCTCACTCTAGGTGAGTGATCACACCATCATGATTATCTGGGTCATGAAGGTCTTTTTGTACAGTTCTTCTGTATAATCTTGCCACTTCTTATTAATATCTTCTGCTTCTGTTAGGTCCATACCATTTCTGTCCATTATTGAACCCATCTTTGCATGAAATGTTCCCTTGGTATCTCTAATTTTCTTAAAGAGATCGCTAGTCTTTCCCATTCTATTGTTTTCCTCTATTTCCTTGCACTGATCACTGAGGAAGGCTTTCTTATCTCTCCTTACTATTCTTTGGAACTCTGCATTCAAATGGATATATCTTTCCTTTTCTCCTTGCTTTTCACTTCTGTTCTTTTCAGAGCTATTTGTAAGGCCTCCTTAGACAGCCCTTTTACTTTTTTGCATTTCTTTCTCTTGGAGATGGTTTTGATCCCTGTCTCCTGTACACTGTCACAAACCTCCATCCACAGTTCATTAGGAACTCTGTGTATCAAATCTAGTCCCTTAAATCTTATTTCTCACTTCCACTGTATAATTGTAAGGGATTTTATTTAGGTCATACTTGAGGGGTCTAGTGGTTTTCCCTACTTTCTTCAATTAAGTATGAATTTGGCAGTAAGGAGTTCATGATCTGAGTTACATTCAGCTCCCTGTCTTGTTTTTGCTGAACATATAGAGTTTCTCCATCTTTCACCACCAAGAATATAATCAATCTGATTTCGGTGTTGACCATATGGTGATGTCCATGTGCCATACAACCCAGCAGTCCCACTGCTGGGCATACACACTGAGGAAACCAGAACTGAAAGAGACACGTGTACCCCCAGTGTTCATTGCAGCACTGTTTACAATATCAAGAACATGGGATAGCTATGTCCTGGGAGATAGCTTCCAGGGAAAGCAACCTAGATATCCAACAGCATTTGAATGGATAAGCTAGTTGTGGTACATATACCCAATGGAATATCAGGTCTAAAAAATAAATGCATTTGAGTCAGTTCTAATAAGGTGGATGAAACTGGAGCCTATTATAAAGAGTGAGGTAAGTCAGCAATAGAAATACCAATATGGTATATTAACAACGACTGTATATGCAAGACAGCAAAAGAGAAACAGATGTGAAGAACAGACTTTTGGACTCAGTGGGAGAAGGTGGGGGTGGGATGATATGAGAGAATAGCATTGAAACATGTATATTACCATATGTAACATATGTGACCAGTGCAAATTCAGTGCATGAAGCAGGGCACCAAAAGCTGGTGCTCTGACAACCCAGAAGGATGGGGTGGGAAGGGAGGTGGTAGGAGGCCTCAGGATGGTGGTACACATGTACCCTCGTGGCTGATTCACATCAACGTATGGCAAAAAACCACCACAATACTATAAAGTAATTAGCCTCCAATTAAAATAATTTAGTTTTTAAAATAAATAAAAAATAAAAATGAAGGCATAAGTTCAGAAACGCACTGTGTAGTTATTTTGGAATGTAAAGATCTTTCTTCTCTGTGGACAAATACAGTTACCCCAAAGGCCTGAACAAGTAATCAGTGATCATTTTGAGTAAGTATAAAACTGCATATTTAGCATGGAAAAATTAAGTGAATGTCAAAACCAAACTTAAAAACTGTAACCAAAGCATCTCCTGAGTCTCAAGGTTCTCATCTCCGTGGTCTCAGGCTCTCATCTCCGTGGTCTCAGGCTCTTATCTCCTGAAGGTTTGATGGGTCTGCAGAGTCTCGTCTCCAAGGTTTTGACTCATGAGACTCTTAGTTCTTGTACCCTGAGCCTCTGAGAACTCATCTCCTGAAACTTTAGAGTCTAGTCTCCTGAGTGTCCAGGATCTCATCTCCTGCTACTTGTTTTCTGAGTCTCCAGCATCTCATCCTCTGATTCTCCAAGATATAGTCTCCTGAGTTTCCAGGAACACATCAACATGTTCTTATCTACTGAGTCTAATTTCCTGGGTCTAGAACACTGAGACCTTGGGGTCTTACATCTTGAGTGTCCACTGTTTCATCTCCTGAGTCTCTGGGCTCTCTTCTCCTGAGAAGTCTAACTCTCATTTTCTCTTCCAGGTCTCCTAAGTTTACTCTCATAAGTCTCCTATCCCAGGTTTCCAGAGTATCCTTTCCTGGGTCTCATCACCTGAGTCCCCACAGTATAGTCTTCTGTGTCTTTAGGTCTAGTCTCCTGAATCTCCAGGAGATCATCTCAAAGCACTCATCACCTGAGTCTCCATCATCTCATCCCCTGATTTTCCAAGATCTCATCTCCTGAGTCTCCAGGGACACATCTGTAGTTTCTTATCTACTGAGTCTCCAGGGTCCCTTCACTTGAACCTCTAGGATCTCATTTCCAGAGTCTTATCCAGCAATACGTGAACTGTGAACTCCCTGATGTTCAAGCTGGTTTTAGAAAAGGCAGAGGAACCAGAGATCAAATTTCCAACATCCACTGGATCATGGAAAAAGCAAGAGAATTCCAGAAAAACATTTATTTCTGCTTTATTGACTATGCCAAAGCCTTTGACTGTGAGGATCACAATAAACTGTGGAAAATTCTGAAAGAGATGGGAATACCAGACCACCTGACCTGCCTCTTGAGAAACCTGTATGCAGGTCAGGAAGCAACAGTTAGAACTGGACATGGAACAACAGACTAGTTCCAAATAGGAAAAGGAGTACGTCCAGGCTGTATATTGTCCGCCTGCTTATTTAACTTCTATGCAGAGTACGTCATAAGAAACGCTGGAGTGAAAGAAACACAAGCTGGAATCAAGATTGCAGAGAGAAATATCAATAACCTTAGATGCAGTGACACCACCCTTATGGCAGATAGTGAAGAGGAACTAAAAAGCCTCTTGATGAAAGTGAAAGTGGAGAGTGAAAAAGTTGGCTTAAAGCTCAACATTCAGAAAATGAGGATCATGGCATCCGGTCCCATCACTCCATGGGAAATAGATGGGAAAACAGTGGAAACAGTGGCAGACTTTATTTTGGGGGGCTCCAAAATCACTGCAGATGGTGACTGCTGCCATGAAATTAAAAGATACTTACTCCTTGGAATAAAAGTTAT
Organism: Oryx dammah; assembly: GCF_014754425.2. Taxonomy (NCBI): domain Eukaryota; kingdom Metazoa; phylum Chordata; class Mammalia; order Artiodactyla; family Bovidae; genus Oryx; species Oryx dammah. The sequence goes on from NW_024080426.1 coordinate 94,667, forward strand.
GACCAACCTAGATAGCATATTCAAAAGCAGAGACATTACTTTGCCGACTAAAGTCCGTCTAGTCAAGGCTATGGTTTTTCCTGTGGTCATGTATGGATGTGAGAGTTGGACTGTGAAGAAGGCTGAGCGCCGAAGAATTGATGGTTTTGGAATGTGGTGTTGGAGAAGACTCTTGAGAGTCCCTTGGACTGCAAGGAGATCCAACCAGTCCATTCTGAAGGAGATCAGCCCTGGGGTTTCTTTGGAAGAAATGATGCTAAAGCTGAAACTCCAGTACTTTGGCCACCTCATGCGAAAAGTTGACTCATTGGAAAAGACTCTGATGTTGGGAGGGATTGGGGGCAGGAGGAGAAGGGGACGCCAGAGGATGAGATGGTTGGATGGCATCACTGACTCGAAGGACGTGAATCTGAGTGAACTCTGGGAGATGGTGATAGACAGGGAGGCCTGACGTGCTGCAATTCATGGGGTCGCAAAGAGTCGGACATGACTGAGCGAGTGAACTGACTGACTGTCTGGTTTTGGTATTAGGGTGATGGTGCCTTCATAGAGTGAGTTTGGAAGTTTATCTTCCTCTTCAATTTTCTGGAAGAGTTTTAGTAGGATAAATGTTAGCTCTTCTCTAAATTTTTAGTAGAATTTAGCTGTGAAGCCATCTGGTCCTGGGTTTTTGTTTACTGGAAGATTTCTGATTACAGTTTCAATTTCCATGCTTCTGATGAGTTTGGTAAGATTTTCTGTTTCTTCCTGGATCAGTTTAGGAAAGTTGTACTTTTCTAAGGATTTGCCCATTTCTTCCAAGTTGCCCATTTTGCTGGCATATAGTTCTAGATAGTAGTCTCTTATGATCATTTTTATTTCTGTGTTGTCTTGTGATTTCTCCATTTTCATTTCTAATTTTGATTTGATTCTTCTCCCTTTGTTTCTTCATGAGTCTGTCTAATGGTTTGTCAATTCTATTTATCTTCTCAAAGTACCAGCTTTTAGCTTTGTTGATTTTTGCTATGGTCTCTTTTGTTTCTTATGCATTTATTTCTGCCCTGATTTTTAAGATTTCTTTCCTTCCACTAACCCTAGGGTTGTTCATTTCTTCCTTTTCTAGTTGCTTTACTTGTAGGGTTAGGTCTTTTATTGACTTTTTTCTTGTTTCTTGAGGTAAGCCTGTATTGCTATGAACCTTCCCCTTAGCACTGCTTTTACAGTGTCCCATAGGTTTGGGGTTGTTGTGTTTACATTTTCATTCATTTCTTTTTTTTCCTTTTTTTTTAAATTTATTTTTTATTTTACTTTACAATTCTGTATTGGTTTTGCCATACATTGACATGAATCCACCACGGGTGTACATGCGTTCCCAAACATGAACCCCCCTCCCACTCCCCTCCCCACAACATCTCTCTGGGTCATCCCCGCGTACCAGCCCCAAGTATGCCATATCCTGCATCAGCCACAGACTGGCAATTCGATTCTTACATGATATTATACATGTTTCAATGCCATTCTCCCAAATCATCTCACCCTCTCCCTCTCCCACTGAGTCCAAAAGTCCGCTATACACATCTGTGTCTTTTTTGCTGTCCTGCATACAGGGTCATCATTGCCATCTTTCTAAATTCCATATATATGTGTCAGTATACTGTATTGGTGTTTTTCTTTCTGGCTTACTTCACTCTGTATAATCGGCTCCAGTTTCATCCATCTCATCAGAACTGATTCAAATGTATTCTTTTTAACGGCTGAGTAATACTCCATTGTGTATATGTACCACAGCTTTCTTATCCATTCATCTGCTGATGGACATCTAGGTTGTTTCCATGTCCTGGCTATTATAAACAGTGCTGCGATGAATATTGGGGTACATGTGTCTCTTTCAATTCTAGTTTCCTCCGTGTGTATGCCTTCTATACCTGTTTTTATTTCTTTTTTGATTTTTTCTCTGATTTGTTGATTATTCTGCAACGTGTTGTTCAGCCTCCATATGTGGAATTGTTAATAGCTTTTCTCCTATAATTGACATCTAATCTTACTGCATGGTGATCAGAAAAGATGTTTAGAATTATTTCAAAAAAAATTTTTTTAATTTACCAAGGCTGGCCCAAGAAAAGGTTTCATGTGCACTTGAGGAAAAGGTGAAATTCATTGTGTTGGGGTGAAATGTCCTAAAGATATCAGTTAGGTCTAACTGGTCTATTGTATCATTTAAACTTTGTGTTTCCTTGTTAATTTTCTGTTTTGTTGATCTATCCATAGGTGTGAGTGGGGTATTAAGGTCTCCCACTATTATTGTGTTATTGTTAATTTCTCCTTTCATACTTGTTAGTGTTAGTTTTACATATTGCAGTGCTCCTATGTTGGGTGCATATATATTTATAATTGTTATATCTTCTTGGATTGATCCTTTGATCATTATGTAGTGTCCTTATTTGTCTCTTTTCACGGCCTTTATTTTAAAGTCTATTTTACCTGATATGAGTATTGCTACTCCTGCTTTTTTTTTTTTTTTTTTAGTCTCTATTTGCATGGAATATCTTTTTCCAGCCTTTCACTTTCAGACGGTATGTGTCCCTTGTTTCAAGGTGGGTCTCTTGTAGACAACATATATAGGGGTCTTGGTTTTGTATCCATTCAGCCAGTCTTTGTCTTTTATTTGGGGCATTCAACCCATTTACATTTAAGGTAATTATTGATAAGTATGATCCCATTGCTATTTACTTTATTGTTTTGGGTTCAAGTTTATACACCCTTTCTGTGTTTCCTGTCTAGAGAAGATCCTTTAGCATTTGGTGGAGAGTTGGTTTGGTGGTGCTGAATTCTCTCAGCTTTTGCTTGTCTGTAAAGCTTTTGAATTCTCCTTCCTATTTGAATGAGATCCTTGCTGGGTACAGTAATCTGGGCTGTAGGATTTTCCCTTTCATCACTTTAAGTATATCCTGCCTTTCCCTTCTGGCCTGAAGAGTTTCTATTGAAAGATCAGCTGTTGTCCCTATGGGAATCCCCTTGTGTGTTATATGTTGTTTTTCATTGCTGCTTTTAATATTTGTTCTTTGTCTTTGATTTTTGTTAATTTGATTAATATATGTCTTGGGGAATTTTTCCTTGGGTTAATCCTGTTTGGGACTCTCTGGGTTTCTTGGACTTGTGTAACTATTTCCTTCCCCATTTTGGGAAGTTTTCAACTATCATCTCCTCAAGTATTATTGCATGGTCTTTCTTTTTGTCTTCTTCTTCTGCGACTCCTATGATTCGAATGTTGGGGCATTTACATTGTCCCAGAGGTCTCTGACATTGTCCTCATTTTTTTTTTCTTTTTTCCTCTCTGTTTCATTTATTTCTACCATTCTATTTTCTACCCCACTTATGTTATCTTCTGCCTCCGTTATTCTACTGTTGGTTCCCTCTAGAGTGTTTTTGATCCATTTATTGCATTATTCATTATATATTGACTCTTTTTTATTTCTTCTAGGTCCTTGTTTAACATTTCTTGCATTTTTTTGATCCTTGTCTCCAGGCTATTTATCTGTAACTCCATTTTGTTTTCAAGAGAAAAGGGGGTATCAAAAGGAAAGAGACAGATCCAGCCAGTAATCAGTAACCTAAGTGTTTCCACAGCCCAGAATACCCAAAGAGAGTCACAGAGTTGGGTAGAGAAGAGAAGGGGGAGGGAGGGGTAAAGGCAACCTGGTGGAGAAAAAGGAGAGTCAAAAGGCGGAGAGAGCATTCAAGCCAGTAATCTCACTCCCAAGTAAAAACAGGTACTGAAGATTGGGTTCTTAAAGGTACAAAATTGATAACAAATACCAAAATGCAAAGATTAAAAATCTAGAGTAGAGTTTCAGTTCAGTTCAGTTCAGTCCCTCAGTCGTGTCCCACTGTTTGTGACCGCATGAATCACAGCACACCTCCCTGTCCATCACCAACTCCCAGAGTTCACTCAAACTCACCTCCATTGAGTTGGTGATGCCATCCAGCTATCTCATCCTCTGTCATCCCCTTCTCCTCCTGCCCCCAATGCTTCCCAGTATCAATCTTTTCCAATGAGTCAACTCTTCGCATGAGGTGGCCAAAGTACTGGAGTCTCAGCTTCAGCATCATTCCTTCCAAAGAACACCCAGGACTGATCTCCTTTAGAATGGACTGGTTGGATCTCCTTGCATTCCAGGGGACTCTCAAAAGTCTTCTCCAACACCACAGTTCTAAAACATCAATTCTTCGGCGCTCAGCTTTCTTCATCACATCCATACACGACCAGCTCTCACATCCATACGTGACCACTGGAAAAATCATAGCCTTGACTAGACAGACCTTTGTTGGCAAAGTAATGTCTCTGCTTTTCAATATGCTGTCTAGGTTGGTCATAACTTTCCTTCCAAGGAGTAAGCATCTTTTAATTTCATGACTGCAATCACCATCTGCAGTGATTTGGGAGCCCCCAAAATAAAGTCTGCCACTGTTTCCATTGTTTCCCCATCTATTTCCCATGCTTAGATTCTCAACAATACAATATTTTTTTTAAGTCACAGAATTATAATATATATATATATAAATATGAAGTTTGCTTTAAAATGGGGGGGGGTTTGCAAGGTAAAAATAGGTTATAAAAATGAAATTTTAAGAAGTAATAGAGGACTTAAAATAATTTTTTTATTTTAAATGACAATAGTAAAAAATATTGAAGAAGGCAATGGCACCCCACTCCAGCACTATATCTAGGAATTTCTCTGGAGCTGTTGCAGACAGTGTGGGGTCAATTCATTTTCAGATAGTTCCCTGATCCGGCTTATACTTCTCAAGATCTAGTTGGTGCTAACTACAGTGGAAGTGAGAATCTTTCAATCTGTTGCACATGTCACTTCAGTAATGGTTCCCTCTATTTTAGCTTCTTCTGTTTGCTGGTCTCGTCAATGTCGAATTGCTGCCCTGATGCAAGGGGGCAATGGTGGTCACTTTTTTTAGGCTCACTTGTCCAGTCATGCTGTGGGGCAAGAGGAACACTGAAGCAAATATCACTGGCGTGTGTAGGGAGTGCTCACAGTGTTTCAGCTGCACTGGGTTTGCTCCTGCTCACAGCATGTGTGCTTTCATAGTCTACACTGCTCAGGCTCTAGGTCACTCTGCCAGGAACTGTCTGATGCGGGCCCTGGGTTGGGTGTACCTCCCAGGTCTAAGCCACTCAGGTTCAGGTTCTGGTGTACTCCACAAAGGTGCAGACTCAGTTGGGCCTGCGTTTTGTGCCCTTTCCAGGTTTGAGCCTCTCAGATGATCAGGTGCTTGGCGAGTGCAGTCGCCCCAAATAGGGGGTGCAGCTTAATGCCTCCCACATCCCAGCTGCTTGGTTTACTGGGTGTACAATGGGCAAGCCTTCTCAAGGGTGTTGTGTGTCTCTTCTGGGGAGCTGATCTCTGGTTGTGACCCTCCCAGCAAATATCAACCGTCCAGAATCCCAAGAAGTCTTGGTTAGCAATGAAGCCTCCTTGCAGTTTGGTAGAGGATACCTCTCTGGGACCATGATTGCCCCCTTCCAGCTCTGGCTGCCCAGGCCTGCCTGTCTCTGGTAAGGGATGGGCTGGTCCACAGCCGGTTAGCTCTCCTCAATCTTTTGTTCTGTGAACACACCTGGCAGTCTTAGGTTAGGGGTTTTTGCGGGATAGTTCTCTCTCTCTCTCTTTTTTCCCCCCTCTCTCTCTGACTATCCCACAGTCTGTGTTGCTATCTCATGTTAGTTCCCTTAGATTTCCCTCCGGGCATTCAGGCCTAGTCCTTACCCTGAGCAATGCAGTCCGTGCCTCCCTGTCCAGCCCCCACTTGTTAGTGGCAGATGCCAGCATCTGGGCTACTTATCCGCTGGGAGTTGCCATTAGGCACATAATCAGTGGGTTTTAATTATTTATTTTTCCTCCCTGTTACATTGCCCACTGAGATTCCAAGACTTGCCACAGACCCACTGCTGAGAGTGTTTCCTGGTGTTTGGAACTTTTCTCTTTTTTAAGACTCCCTTCCCAGGACGGATCTCCATCTCTACCTATTTTGTCCCTCTTTTTATCTTTTATATTTTGTCTGCCTCCTTTTGAAAACAATGGGCAGCCTTTCTGGGTGCTGATGTCCTCTACCATCATTCAGAAGTTGTTTTGTGGAATTTACTCAGCGTTCAAATGTTCTTTTGATGAATTTGTGGGGGAGAAAGTGGTATCCCCATCCTATTCCTCCACCAGCTTAGAACCACGCCCCTGCTTTTCACTTCTGTTAATTCAGAGCTATTTGTAAGGCCTCCTCAGACAGCCATTTTGGTTTTTTGCATTTCTTTTTCTTGGGGATGGTCTTGATCCCTGTCTCCTGTACAATGTCATGAACCTCTATCTATAGTTCATCAGGCACTCTCTCTGTCAGATCTAGTCCCTTAAATATTTCTCACTTCCACTGTATAATCATAAGGGATTTGATGTAGGTCATACCTGAATGGTTTTCCCCCACTTTCTTCTATTTAAGTCTGAATTTGGCAATAAGGTTTTCATGATCAGAGCCACAGTTAGCTCCCATCCTTGTTTTTGCTGACTGTATAGAGCTTCTCCATCTTTCACTGCATACAAGAATACAATCAATCTGATATCAGTGTCGACCATCTGGTGATGTCTATGTGTAGTGTGTCCTCCTATATTGTTGGAAGAGGATGTTTGCTATGACCAGTGCTTTCTCTTGGCAAACTCTATTAGCCTTTGCCCTGCTTCATTCTGTACTCCAATGCCAAATTTGCCTGTTACTCCAGGTGTTTCTTGACTTCCTACTTTTGCAGTCTCTTATAATGAAAAGGACATCTTTTTGGGTGTTAGTTCTAAAAGATCTTGTAGGTCTTCATAGAACCATTCAACTTCATCTTTCTCTGCATTACTGGTCAGGGCATAGACTTAGATTACCATGATATTGAATAGTTTGTCTTGGAAACAAACAGAGATCATTCTGTCATTTTTAAGATTGCATCCAAGTACTGCACTTAGGACTCTTTTAGGCTACTTTATTTCTTCTAAGAGATTCCTGCCCACAGTAGTAGATATAATGGTCATCTGAGTTAAATTCACTAATTCCAGTCCATCTTAGTTCACTGATTCCTAGATTGTCAGCGTTCACTCTTGCCATCTCCTGTTTCACCACTTCCAATTTGCCTTGATTCATGGGCCTAATATTCCAGGTTCCTTTGCAATATTGCTCTTTACAGCATCAGACCTTGCTTCTATCACCAGTCATATCCACAGCTAGGTTTTGTTTTTGCTTTGGCTCCATCCCTTCATTCTTTTTGGAGTTATTTCTCCACTGCTCTCCAGTAGCATATTGGGCACCTACTGACCTGAGGAGTTCATCTTTCAGTATCCTATCATTTTGCCTTTTCATACTGTCAATGGGGTTCTCAAGGCAAGGATACCGAAGTGGTTTGCCATTCCTTTGTCCAGTGGACCACATTCTGTCAGACTTCTCCACCATGACCCGCCCATCTTGCGTGGCCCCATACGACATGGCTTAGTCATTGAGTTAGAAAAGGGTGTGGCCCCTGTGATCAGATTGGCTAGTTGTCTGTGATTGTGATTTCAGTGTGTCTACCCTCTGATGCCCTCTCTCAGCTCCTGCTGTCTTACTTGGGTTTCTCTTACCTTGGACGTGGGGCATCTCTTCATGGCTGCTCCAGCAAAGCCCAGCCACTGCTCCTTACCTTGGACAAGGGGTATCTCCTCGCGGCTGCAGATCCTGGCCTTGGATGTGAGGTAGCTCCTCTCCACCATTCCTGCGCCGCGCAACTGCCACCCCTATGTCATGCATGAAGCAATATTTGTGTCCTATCTTGTGTCCATGGTGATCTTTGTATGGCTATGGCAGAAACCCTGTCAAGGGATTATACTGAGTGCTAATGTCAAGAGCTTAAAGTTCAACATTTAGAAAACTAAGATCATGGCATCGGTCTCATCACTTCATGGCAATTAGATGGAGAAACAGTGGAAACAGTGGCTGACTTTATTTTGGGGAGGTTTCAAAATCAATGCAAATGGTGACTGTAGCCATGAAATTAAAAGACGCTTAACCCTTGGAAGGAAAGTTATGACAAACTAGACAGCATATTAAAAAGCAGAGACATTACCAAAAAAGGTCTGCCTAGGAGAGGTTATGGTTTTTCCAGTAGTCATGTATGGATGTGAGAGTTGGGCTATAAAGAAAGCTGATTGCTGAAAGAACTGATGCTTTTGAACTGTGGTGTTGGAGAAGACTTTTGAGAGTCCCTTGGACTGCAAGGAGATCCAACCAGTACATCCTAAAGGAGATCAGTCCTGGGTGTTCATTGGAAGGACTGATATTGAAGCTGAAACTCCAATACTTTGGCCCCCTGATATGAAGAGCTGACTCATTAGAAAAGATCCTGATACTGGGAAAGATTGAGGGCAGGAGGAGAAGGGGATGACAGAGAATGATATGGTTGGATGATATCACTGACTCAATGGACATGAGTTTGGGTAGATGGTGATGGACAAGGAGGCCTGGCATGCTGCAGTCCATAGGGTCACAAAGAGGTGGACACAACTCAATGACTAAACTGAACTGAACTGAATGTCAAGAGACAAGAGACATCCAACGTCTCCTCTGGGGAAGAGGCCAGAGATGGATAAAGTGTGAGGACTAAATTCATTTCATGGTCAAATTTTCCCGATTTCTTTGGGGAACTGACTGGGGAGTTGAAGCTACTAACCTAGTCTGTCAGATCATAGGGACTGCATAGATCAGGGGACTGCAACCCATGCTGTTACTGTGTAGTTTCACTCAAACTCCAAGCTTGGATTGATATTTGTGAAGATCTAAGCCTCTCTAGGAGCCAAAAGTTGCATCTGGTTTGTTTTTTCATGCACTGCAGCCAGAGGAACATTCAGAAGCTAGGTGGAGCTCTGGCTCAAGGAATGTCTCGCAGGCTAAAATTTACTCAGACTTGAAGTACAGAGGGTTTCTTCCTTTGGTAGCACTAGCTCTTAGCAGGCAAGAGAAAGCTTTTGTCTCAACTCCTTAGATAATCTTTCTGTGGAATCTGAAGGAATGACCTAGGAGGGTTGACCTTAATCTCTTGAGGTCAAAAACCATTTTTGCCTTGGTGGCTGGCCCTTCATCAACTCTTTTGCTATGACATATACTGATGTGGTGATACTCAGAAGGGACATCTTGGGCTTTATGTTTATCCTTTTATGGATTACTGTGACTACTGTGGTCAGAAATATACTCAGGATTGTGCACAGGCACACAGAAGATGGATGCCTCCCCTAGAGGTCTTAGCTTGGGTGATACTCCAGAAAGCTACTCTGTTGCACACCGGGTGTCATCAGAGGAGGAGGGGAGATCAAGGCATGGTCTTAATGGTGAGGAACTGGACATCAATCTGGGATGCCATCATGTCTACCCCTGCTGCATCTCCATCTCACCTGATGGTAGAACCAGGAGGGCTAGTAATGATATGCCTGCATTGGTAAGAGACAAACTAACTCTTGCCAGGGAAGGAGCTTAGGTGGAATATCTGTCTCCACCCCCCATCTAGAGCAGGGAGGAACAGCTCCAGTAGAATTGAGCAAGGGCACTGGATGCTGCTTTTTTTCTCTCCTATAGATGGAAGCTGATAGTTATATAACCACTCCTTTAAAATGTATTTTGAAAAACTGGGATAAATTCAATCCCCAGAGCTTAACCTTATTTAGAGAGAGAGATAATACATTTCATGGGACAGACATTAATTCCTCACTCAAAAACTCTAGTTTTGGGGAAAGTTGTTGCCTATGGAGATGAATGGCTTGGTGATTAATCAGTAGGAAAGAGGGAGGATGAAATAGCCTCCATCCCTACTAGAGATCAGATCTCTACAGCAGAGCCGCATTGGGACTATAAAACAGCTAAAGGAAGATGGCATCAGATTTACTTTGTCAGATGTGTTCATAAAGGTCTTGGTGAGTGCCCACTAAAACTTCAAACATATCAGAGAAATGCAAATCAAAACCATAATGAAGTACCATCTCACACCAGTCATAATGGCTGCTATCAAAACATCTACAAACAATAAATCCTGAAGACGATATGGAAAAAAAGGAACCCTCTTACACTGTTGGTAGGAATGCAAACTAGTACAGCCACTATGGAGAACAGTGTGGAGATTCCTTTAAAAACTGGAAACTGAACTGCCATATGACCCAGCAATCCCACTGCTGAACATTCACAGCAAGGAAACCAGAATTGAAAGAGACACATGTACCCCAATATTCATCGCAGCACTGTTTACAATAGCTAGGACATGGCAGATGTCCACTGGCAGAGGAATGGATAAGAAAGCTGTGGTCATATACACAATGGAATATTTCTCGGCTATTAAAAAAAAAATGCATTTGAATCAGTTCTAATGAGGTGGATGAAACTGGAGCCTATTATACAGAGTGAAGTAAGCCAGAAAGAAAAACACCAATACAGCATACTAATGCATATATATGGAATTTAGAAAGATGGTAATGATGACCCTATATGTGAGACAGCAAAAGAGACACAGATGTAAAGAAAAAACTTTTAGACTCTGTGGGAGATGGCAAGGCTGGGATGATTTGAGAGAATAGCATTGAAACATGTATATTATCATATGTGAAATAGATCACCAGTCCAGGTTCGATGCATGAGAAAGGGTGCTCTGTGTCACACACCCTGGATGCACCAACTGGTGCACTGGGATGACCCAGAGGGATGGGATGGGGAGGGAGTTGGGAGGGGGGTTTCAGGATGGGAAACACATGTACACCCATTGCTGATTCATGTCAATGTATGGAAAAAACCACCACAATATTGTAAAGTAATTAGACTCGAATTAAATAAATAATTTTTAAAAAGAAGAAAAGAAAAGTAATTTAAAAGCAAAATAAGAGAGCCTATTAAGCATTTCAAAGAGATTGAAAGACTTTTTGACAGCTTTGTATTTCCCTAAAGAAGTAGCTGTTATACATTGCAAAGGGCACAACAGAGATGGAAGTAATGTAACTGAGGGTAATCAGCTGACTGACTGCCAAGCCAGAAAAGCAGCACTTTATAAATACCCTTCACAACCAATGCCTTTGATCTGGAACAGGGAAAACCACAATATACTGAGGAAGAATTAGAAATATGATAAAAAGAGGAATAAAGATTACTGATAAAAGATGGTTACAGTCTGAGGATGGACGATTAGTAATTCCTAAAAATGCTCAATGGAAAATTCTTAAAGCCTTATACAGGAATTTTCATTTAGGCATCAAGAACACTTATCATATGGCTTCTCATTTGTTTGAAGGTAAGAAATATAATGAAAACATTAAAGAATATTGTCAAGAGATGTGAAGCTTGTCAGAAAAATAACCCAAAGACTGAAAAACTAGCAAAATCTGGGCTACAGCAAAGTGGAAAATATTCTGGAGATGCCTGGAAAATTGATTTTACTCATATGCCACACACACACAAAAAAACCAGGCTTTCTTGCTTACAGGTTTGGGTAGACACATTTACTGGATGGATTGATGCTTTTCCCTGACTTAGTGAACAGACTAAAAGTTTTAAGGATTTTAATCCATGAAATTATTCCAAGGTTTGGGCTGCCATGGAGACTTCAGAGTGAAAATGGCTTCACTTTTAAAGCTGCTGTAACTCAAATAGTGTCAAAAGCTCTAGGAATAAAATATCATTTACACTATTCCTGGAGACCCCAATCCTCAGGAAAGGTTGAAAAAGCTAATGACATTATTAAGAAACATCTGTAAATGAACTCAAGAGACACAGAACAAATGGCTTAAAGTTCTACTTATACCTTTAATGAGAACTCAAACTGCCACCAAATTTGAGGGATTGTCCCCCTTTTGAATATCTTTATGGCTGGCTATTCTTATGCATAGGTATTTTCATAGATCGTGAAGTTTTGGAATTAACTATGTGACTCAACCTTCAGCTTTTCAACAGACATTACAGGAACTCTGACAGTGACTCCTGACCCAGCCTCTGAGTCAAACAAGATTATGAGCCAAGAACCATCCTGATAAAGACATTGAGATCTTTGGGGCAATCTCTTGAGCCCCTCTAGGAAGGCTCTTATCCAGGTTATTCTTTCTTCTCCCACAGCTGTCAAGGTGCCAGGAATTGATTCATGGGTGCATCTCACTCAAGTTAAAAAATGATATCCTGACCCAAACTAAGCAATGTTATTTTTATGTCTTTATTCTCAATGCTTTTACTTTTTACTTTTCAGATGGGTCTGATAATCTATGTAGACCTGTCTCTGCTGATTCCAAAAATCCTGAGTCTGTTGTTTGACCCTCAAGATAATGCCTTCCTGTCCTACACTCATTTTCATGTTGCATTTCACAATCGGTCTAATTGCTGGGTCAGTGGAGAAGACCAGGTCCCCTCCTCATCATGGAAGCCTTCCCGTGGCAGCATCTCCACTTCAGGGAAAGGACTTTCTCCAAGTCTGAAACTACGTTTGCCCACAGAAATGTACATGTAATGTCTTTTCTTAATCTGATGATATCTAACAATCCTAAAATGGATTAGTCTAACACTTTGTACCTTACTATGGACAGAGTGTGACTTTTAACTTTGATTATACACCCTCTTAGTTTAATGATTATTTCGTTGCACACAACAAGGCAAATGACTCTAGATCTGGTGGTGTTCTACTAGATATTTACCAAATATGGATGAGGTCACATGGCTAACTCCTGAAAAGGGATGCCTAGTATCTAATGGCCCTATATGCTGGGAACAAATACAGCCATCCCCAGAAGTTAGCCAAGAACTTAACTATAATGACTGGAAACAACTGAGATTTTTGCTCAAGAAATATGCCATGTAATCATTACTGTGTTTTCCAATCCCTGTTTAGGTCCTCCTTTTGCCCAGTCAGGCACTGATTGAGACTGAAAACCTTCAGTCATGCTGGCTTGCTCCAAATGGGGCCTACTAGATATGTGGCACTTATCTATGGGCATCGGTTTCCCCTAGATGGATAGGGAGATGCATCCTTGGACTAGCTTTTACTCATAGCTTCATATTTCCAGAGCCTCCAGAGAAGCCTGCTAATTCCCCATACCTTAGAACTAGATAGAGGTTTGCTTTTCACTGAGATGATTATTTGTCTGCGGTATTTATTCCTTTTCTGAGAACTATAGACGTCATGCTATGAGTTGATGCTCTGACCAATTTTACTCAAAAGGCTTTATAAGATTCTCAAAAAGTGATTTCAGCCTTTATTGCTGAACAGATACAAATTAGAAAGGCAGTTTTACAAAGGATATTGGCCTCAGATATTCTAACAGCCACACAAGGAGGGACTTGTGCCATTATTCATACCATACTTGTGCCATTATTTATACATTCATATAATGTACATGTATACCAGATATGAGCACTAATATTACTCACTTCACTAAAAACATGAACAAGTGCATTTCAGTTATGATTAACTAGCTTCCCATAATGGAAAACTATCTTAACTGCAATAATTCTGATTGTTCTCTTTTTGCTGCTTGCTCCCTGCATCTGTAACTGTGTAACTGGATTTGTTTCTTAAAACATGGTAAGGTGAAGTCACTCAGTGTGTCCAACTCTTTGCAACCCCATGAACTGTAACCTACTAGGCTTCTCTGTCCATGTAAAACATGAAGGCTTATAAATAACAAATGGTTTTTCAAGCTGGTAGGAGTGCCACAGCCTCCTCCTACTTGGGGCCCCTGGATCAGAGATCCTCAATACGAGGGTAAGGAGAACATGCTACCTTAACAATTTAGGGTCTGTGACCACGGCCAGCTCAAAAGCAGGCAGAAGAGAATCGCCATCCCTTTTCCACTGGCCACTATATTCTCCTAAAAGCAAAGGGGAAATGAAAGACTTAGCAGCCTCAGTAAGGAGACGAGAGGTCCCCTAAGAAGCAGCAGGAGGAAATAAACTGCAAGTGGCAGACTTTTTTTCCCCTCTCTACACAAAGTTAAAGGAGACTTCTTTTAATTCTGTGTTGCCATGACTACACTTGGTTTTCCCCTTGAACTAACTGTGAGCTGCTAATGGCTCAGAAAACCACTGTGTTTTTCTCATGGAAACGTTTTCTTAAGCTATGTTAATGAAACTAAGTACTTGCTTGGAAATGTGCCTTTCTGCACATGCAATGCCTCTCTCTGTCTTGAGGCACTGCTTTTATCTGATTAGCAGCTTGCCCACAGGCATATAACTCTATGCTAAAACCTAGCAAGGGGCACTCTTTCTGTCCCCATCTAATGTCCATGTCAGAAACTTTCTCTATCTCTTTTTATACTTTAATAAAACTCTGCTACACAAAAGTGATCAAGCCTCATCTCTGACCCAAGAATGAATTCCACTCCTCTGGTGTCCATGAACCTTGACATGTTTATGGCTTGCAGTGGCAACCTTTCATCTCTGCAGCATCATCTCCTGAGTCTCAGTGGGTCTCCTCTTCTGAAACTTCAAGGCCCTGTTTCATGAGGAGCCCAAGTCTCATCTCTGCTCCTGAATCAGCTATCTTCTGTCCAGAGCCTTCTGTCCAGCTTCTCATCCTGAGTCTCCAGACTCTCATCTTCTGAGACTTCATTCCCAGAGTCTCCTAGTTCTTCTTTCCTGAGTTTTCATGGTCTCATCTCCTAAGTCTTCAGGGTCTGGTCTCCTGAGTCTCTAGGGTCTCTTCTCCTGAGCCTCCAGATTCTTGACTCCAGGGTCTCCAGGATTCCATCTCCTGAGTCTCCAGGGTCTTGTATCCTGATTCTACAGCGTTTCTCATCTCCAAAGTCTCATCACCTGAGATTCAGTTTCTTGTTTCCTGGGATTCTTGGAGCTTGTCTCCTGAGTCTCCAGGATTTCATCTCCAGAGGGTCAGGGGTCTCATCTCATAAGTGCCTATGATGTCATCTCCTGAGTCTCCAAGCTCTTATCTCATGGGTCTCCACAGTCTCTTTTCTTGAGTCCTCATGATCTCATTTCCAGGGTCTTGTAGCCTGAGTCTCCAGTTTCTCATCCCCTGAGTCTCTAGGGTATTGTTTTAAGAGTCTCCGGTGTCTCATCCTCAGGGTCTCCTCTCCTGAGTCTCCTGAGTCTCCTCAGTCTCATTTCCAGCCTCTCATCTCCTGAGATTCTGGGGTCCAAACACCTGGACTCTGGGGTTTCATCCCCTCAAACTCTAGTTTTCTCAGAATCCTGGGCCTGGTCTCCAAGGAACCCGGAGTGTCACGTCCTGAGATACCAGAGGCTTGTCTCCTGAGCCTCTGGGTCTCATATATACAGAACTACATCTCATTTCCTGAGACTCCAAGTTTCCTCAGTCTCCACTGTCTTACTTCTTGAGTCTCCACAGTCTCATCTCTTGAGTCTATAGAGTCTCCCCTTCTGAGTCTATAGTTCAGGGTTGCATTTCCAAAGACTCAGGAGCCTCATCTCCTGAATTTCCAGGATCTTGACTCCCAAGTTTCCTGGGTATTGTCTGCTAAATCTTCAGGGTCTCATCTCCTTGACTCTGGGGTGGGTCTCATCTTCTGAATATCCATGATCTCATTCCCTAAGTTGCCATGGTCTCATCTCCAAGATCTTATCTCCTGATTCTCCAGAGTCTCTTCTCCTGAGTCTCTGAGGTTTTATTTCCAGGGTCTCATCACCTGAGACTCCTGGTCTCATATCTTTAGACTCCTGGGTGTCATCTACTGACACTCCAGGATCACTTTTCCTGAGTTCCTGGGGCTCATCTCCTGAGTCTCCAAGTTGTCTCTTCTCCAGTGACTTGTCTGCTGAGAGTCCAAGGTCACATCTCCTGAGTCTGCAGGGTCTAGTCTTCCGAGTCTCCAAGGTGTCTCTTCTCCAAGGTCTTGACCCATGACACTCCAGACTTTCATCTCCTGAGTCTCCAGGGTATGATCTCCTGAGACTCTGGGATCTCATCTCCTGATCGAGGTATCATCTGCTAAGTGTCCATAGTCTCATCTCCAGGATCTCATCTCCTGAGTCTCCGGTTCTCATCTCCTGAGACTCCAAAGGCACGTCTAAGTCTCCAGAGTCTCATCTCCAGTTTCCTGATTACCACGGTCTCATCTCCTTGACTCCAGGGTCTTGTCTTCTGAATCTCTGTGGTCTCTTCTCCTGAGTCTCCATGGTCTCATCTTCAGGATCTTGTCTCCTTAGTCTCCTAGATCTCCTCTCCTGAAACTATGGGATATGGTCACCTGAGGGTCCTGGATCACCTCTCTTCAGACTCCTGGATATCATGTACTGAGACTCCAGGATCTCATCTTCTGGGTGTCATCCACTGAGTCTCCAAGCTGTCTCTACACCAGGGACTCATCTCTTGAGAATCCAATGTGTCCTCTCCTGACAATCCAAGTTTACATCTTGTGAGACTCCAGGGTCTCTTCTCTCGAGTCTTCAAAGTGTCTCTTCTCCAGGATCTTGAGTGTGGATTCTCCAGGGTCTTATATCCAAGGTCTCATGGCCTGAGACTCCAGGGTCTCATCACTTAAGACTTGTTTCTCATCTCCTGAGTCATCAGGGTCTCATCTCCAGGATCTCATCTCCAGCGTTTTCTGGATATTGTCTCCTGAATCTCCATGGCCTCATCTCCTGACTCTCCATGATCTCATCTCCTGAGTCTCCAGGTCTTTTTTCCTGAGTGTCCACGTTCTCATTTCCAGAGTCTCATACCCTAAGATTCCTGGGTTTCATTTCCTCAGACTCCTGGATCTCATGTACTGAGACTCAAGATT
Source organism: Oryx dammah (assembly GCF_014754425.2). NCBI lineage: Eukaryota > Metazoa > Chordata > Mammalia > Artiodactyla > Bovidae > Oryx > Oryx dammah. The sequence goes on from NW_024080426.1 coordinate 111,430, forward strand.
TCATGCCCTAAGTCTCTGGGGTCTCATATCCTGAGTCTCCAAGGCTCATTTCCTGAGACTCCAAGGTGTCACTAGTCCAGAAACTCATCTTCTGAGACTCCAACATCACATTTCCTGAGAATCCAGGGTATTGTCTCCAGAGTCTCCAAGGTGTCTCTTCTTCAGGGTCTTGACTTCTAACATTCCAGGGTTTCATCTCCTGGGTTTCCAGGGTCTTGTCTCCTGACTTTCTGGAGTCTCATCTCCTGAGTCTCCAGGATCTCGTTTTCTAGGTGTCCATGATATCATCTACAGATTCTCATCTCCTGAGACTCCAAGGTCTTGTCTCCTGACTCTTCAAGGTCTCACCTCCAAGAGATTGTCTCCAGAGTTTCCTAGGTATCATCTCCTGAATCTTCAGAATCTCATCTCCTCAACTCTGTGGTCTTGTGTCCCAAGTCTCTGTGGTCTCTTCTGAGTCTCCATGGTCAATTCTGAGTCTCCATGGTCTTGTCTCCAGGATCTTGTCTTCTGAGTCTCCAAGAGTCTCTTCTCTTGAGTCTCATATCCAGGGTCTCCTCTCCTGAGACACCTGAATCTCATCTCCTCTGACTCCTCCGTCTTGTGTATTGAAACTGACTTCAGGATCTCATGCTCTAAGTCTCATTTCCTGAGCCTGTAGGTCTCATCTCTAGACCCTCCAGGTGTCTCTACTCCAGGGACTCATCTGAAACTCCAAGCTCACATATCCCGAGTCTCCTGGGTATCATTTCCTGAATCTACATTGTGTCTCTTCTCACAAGTCTCTATATTTGTGAGACTCCAGGGTCTCGTCTTCTAGGTCTCCAGGGTCTGGTCTCCTAAGACTGTGGGGTCACATATCCAGATCTCCAGGGTCTCATCTCTTGAGTCTCCACTGTCTTGTCTCTTAAGTCTCCACTCTGTCATCTCCTGAGTCTCCAGGGACTTGACTCATCTCCCAGGCGTCCATGGTCTCATATCCAGGGTCTCATTTCCTGAGATTCCAAGGTCTTGTCTCCTGAGACTTTGGGATCTAGCCTCCTTGTACTCCATGGTATCATGTACTAAGTGACCAGGATCTTATCTCCTGAGTATGCAGGGTCTTGTCTTCTAACCCTCCTGGGTCTGGTCCCGGAAACTCAGGGGTCTCATCTTCTCAAATCAGGGTTCTTGGTTCCTCAGACTCTGAGTTCTGGCCTCCTGAGCCTCTGTGTTCTCATTTTCTCAGACCTTAGTCTCATTACCTGAGTCTCTGGTGTCTCATCCCCTTAGTCTCCACTCTCATGTCTCTGGAATCTACTGACTCTCCTATTTCAAGTAAATTTTGTCTCATGTCCTCTTCTGAATCTTCAGAGTTCCCTCTCCTGAGTCTCCTGTCCAGGGTCTCCTCTCCAAATATTCCATAGTCTTATCTTCTGAGTCTCCAGGGTCTCACCTCCAGAGTTGTCTCTCATAGGTCTCCAGAGTCTAATCTCCAGTGTCTACTCTCCTGAGACAGTAGGATTTAGTCTCCCAAGACTCAGTGGTCTCATATCCTGAGTGTCCCTTTCTCATTTCTGGAGTCTCCAGATTCCCTCCTGAGTCACCTAAGTCGTGTTTCCTCTCCTCCTGAGTCTCCCAAGTCTCCTCTCTTGAGTCTCCTATCCAGGTTCTCATCCCCTAAGTCTCCAGTGATTCATCTCCTGAGTGTCCTGGTTCTTGTTTCCTGAGTCTCCACGTTCTTGTATCCTGAGTCTTTGGGGTCTCGTCCTGAGTCTCCAAGCTTTCATCTCTTCAGTCTCCAGGGTCTCACCTCCAGAGTATCATCTCCTGACACTCCAGATTCTTATCTCCTGAGACTCTAGTCAGTATCTCATTTCCTGTGTCTCAGCTGTCTCGTGTCCTAAATCTCCAAACTCTCCTCTCCTTTGTAACCTAGGTCTTCTCTCCTCTCCTGTGTCTCAATTTCCTCTCCTTACTCTACTATACCTTGTCTCCAGAGTATCCTGTCCCCAGTCTCATCTCCTGAGCCCAGGATCTCATCCGCAGGGTCTTGCCTCCTCAGACTATGTGGTCTCATCTCCTGAAACTCCTGGGTCTCATCTCCTGAGTAGCCTTAGTTTCATATTCTCTCTTGAGTCTCCTCTCTTGAGAATACTATCAGAATTTCTAGTCTCCTATCCAGAGTGTAATCCTGAGTCTCCAAACTCTCATCTCCTGAGACTCCAGGATCTTGTCTCAAAAATCTCCTTGGTGTCATCTCCTAAGCTTCAGGTTCTCCTCTCTAGAGTCTCCAGATTTGTCTCCTGACTCTCCAGGGTCTCATCTCAATTGACCCATTTTCTAAGTCTCCAGGGTCTCATTTTCTGAGTCCCATCTCCTGAGAGTCTGGGGTCTCATCTGCTGAGAATTGAGTCTCCAGGTTTGTCTCCTGACTCTCCAGGGTGTCATCTCAATTGACCCATATTCTAAGTCTCCAGGGTCTCATTTTCTGAGTCTCATCTCCTGAGAGTCTGGGGTCTCATCTGATACATCTGGGCCTTGTCTCCTGAGTCTCTGGTGTTCTATCTCCTGAGTTACTGGGGTCTCGTCTCCTGATTCTCTAGGATTTCATCTCCCAGGGTCTCTTGTCCTGAGTTTCCATGGTCTCTCCTCCCGAGACTCCAGGGTCTTATTCTTAGGGCATCATCTCCTGAGGTTCCTGGGTTTCATCTCCTAAGACTCCTGGGTTGCAACTGCTAAGTTTCCATGATCTCATTAAGGGGCCTCATCTCTAGAGGCTCCAGGATCTCATATCCTAAAACTCCAGTTTCTCATCTCCTGAATCTCCAGGGTACTGTTTCAAGAGTCTCCAGGGTCTTGTCTCAAGAGTCTTCAGGGTCTCATCTCCAGGATCTCGTCTCTAAGTCTCCAGGGTCTCATTTCTAGTTCTCATCTCATGAAATTCTAGGCTCCAGCCTCCTGAGACTCCAAAGTTTTATATCCTCAGACTCCAGGGCCTGGTCTCCAGAGATTCAGGGTCTCATGTCCTGAGACTCCAAATACTTGTTCCCTAAGCCTCTGCTGTCTCATTTCCTCAGACCTGAGTCTCCATTCTTGAGTCTCTATGGTCTCATTTCATGAGTCTCCAAATGAGTCTCCACTGTCTCATCTCCTAAATCTCCAGACTCTCCTCTCCTGAGCAGCCTAAGACACATCTCCTGTCCAGAATATCATCTCCTATGACTCCAAGGACTGGTCTCCTGAGTCACCAGGTACTCATTTCCTGAGACCCCATGGTCTTATCTCATGCATTTTTGGGTCTCATTTCCTGAATTTTTACAGTCTCATCTTCAGGGCCTCATCTCCTGAGTCTCCAGAATCACATTTCCTGGGTCTCATCTCCTGAAAATCTGTGGTCTTGTCTCCTGAGTAGTTAATCTCTTCTTCTCTACTGAGTCTCCTAGATCTCCTTTCCTGAGCCTCTCCTCCCAAGACATCAGGGTTTCTTTTCCAGGATATCATCCTGAGTCTTCAGACTGTATTCTCCCGAGACCCCAGGGTCTCATCTTCAGGGTCTCTTGGGTATTATCACCTAAGCTCCAGACTTGCATTCCACAGACTGCAGGATTTCATCTCCAAAGTCTGGAGTCTTATCTCCTGAGTGTACATGTTGTTGTCTGTTGAGATTCTGGAGTCTCCTCTCGTGAGTCTACAGTCTTGTCTCCTTGGTCTCTAGCTTCTCATCTAGAGGGTCTCATGTTCTCAGTGTCCAGGGTCTCATCTCCTGAGATTCTGGGTTCTCATCTCAGATACTCCCAGGTCTCATCTCTTGAGACTTTGGGGTCTCATATCCTGAGTGCCCCTCATCTTGTCTCCTGAGTCTCTGGACTCTCCTTTACTGAATAGCCTAAGTCTCGTCTCCTTTCCTGAATCTCTTAAGTCTACTTTCTTGTCTCCTATCTTGAGTCTCCAGTGTATTCTTTCCTGTGTCTCATCTCCTGAGTCTCTAGAGTCTAGTCTTCTGAGTTTCCAGGACCTAGTCTCCTGAGTCCCCAGGGTGCCATATCCTGAGTCTCCAGCATCCTGTCCCCTGACTTTGCAGGTTCTTGTCTCCTGAGTCTCCAAGGACTCATCTGAAAGGTCTCTTCTTCTGAGTTACCTTTGTCTCTTCTCCTGAATGTCTAGAATCTCATTTCCAGGGTCTTATCACCTGACACTCTGTGATCTCCTTACCTGCACTTACAAGGTCTCACTTTCTGAGTCTCCAGGGTTACATCTCCATAGTCCCATCTCCTTAGGCTCCAGAGTCTCATTTCCTGATTCACTAGGGTCTCATCTCCTGAGTCTTCAGGGTCTCTTCTCCCAAGTCTCCAGAGTATCACTTCTAGAGTATCATCTCCTGAGACTCCAGGGTCTCATCTCCTGAGACTCCTGGGTTTCATTACTGAGTCTCCTGAATCTCATCACCTGAGCCTCCAAGATCTTGTCTCCTGATTCTCAGGAGTCTCTTATCCTGAATTTCCAGGATCTTATCTCTAGGCTGCACATCCTGACTCTCGGGGTCTCTTTTTCTGATTCTCCAAGGTCTCATATCCAGGGTCTTCTTATTGAAACTCCATGGTCTTGTCTCCTGATTCTCAGTGTTCTCATCCCCTGAAACTCTTGCCTTCTGAGTAGTCTAAGTCTCAACTCTTCTCCTGAGTTTTCTAAGTCTCCTCTCCTGAGTCTACTATCCTGAGACTCCACAGTCTCCTGTCCAGGGTATCATCCTGAGTCTCTAGACTCTCATATTCTAAGAATCCAAGCTCTTGTCTCCTCAGTGTCTAGAATATCATTTCCTGAATCTCTGTGATCTTGTCTTCTGAATCTCCAGGGTCACATCTCAAGGATCTCATCTCCTGAGCCTCCAGGCTCTCATTTCTGAGTCACCAGGGTTCCTTCTCACAAGTCTTCAGAGTCTCTTTTTCTGAGTCTCTAGGGACTCATCTCCAGGGTCTATCTCCTGAGTCTCCAAAGTCTGTTCTCCTGAATCTCCAGGGTCTTGGTTACAAATCTCCTCTCCTGAGTCTCTGGTGTCTCATTTCCTGAGTTTCATCCCCCGAGACTCCAGGGTTTCATATCCAGAGTCTCCAGTTTCTCATCTCCTGAGTCTCCAGGATATCATCTCAACAGCCTCCAAGGTCTCATCTCCGGAGTCACATCTCCTGAGTCTCCAGGGTCTCATCTCTAATCTCTCAGTCCTGAAATTCTGTGGTCCAATCTTCTGAGGATACAGGGTTTCATCTCCTCAGACTCTGGCTTGGTCTCTGAAGACCCCAGGGTCTCACGTTATGAAACTCCAGCGACTAATCTTCTGAGCCTCCAGGGTCTCATTTCCTCAGATCTGGGTCTTTCCTCTGTCTCTGGAGTCTCATCTTCTAAGCCTCCACTGTCTTGTCTCCCAGTCTTCACAGTCTCATATCCTGGATCTCCTGACTCTCCTATCTTGTATAATCTTAATTTCATCTCCTCTCCGAGTCTGTAGAGTCTCCTCTCCTGAATGTCCAGGGTCTCCAGAGACCAGGCAGGCCTGAGAAAATAAGACCCATAAGTCTGAGGACGCAAATCACCAGAGTCTCTGGAAATTGGACCCTGGCATCGCCAGAGATGAGAGGCTAAGGATGAGATCTTGGAGACTCAGGAGATGAGACCCTGAAAATGAGATCTGGAGGCCCTTGAGACAATACCCTGGAGACTCAGAGGATGAGAAACTGGAAGCTCGAGAGATGAGACCCCAGAGGCTCAGGCACAAAGACCCAAGAGTCTCAGGAGACAACACCCTGAGATCTTAGAAGATGAGACTTTCAAAGTGAGACGCTGGAGAATCAGGAGATGAAACCCTGGAAACTCTAGAGATGAGAATCTGGACTTTAGGAGATGATACCTATAGGATTCTGGAGACTAGATCCTGGAGTTTCAGGAGTTGAGAGTTTGGAGACTCAGAATTAGACCCTGGAGAGGAGACTCTGGGGACTTGGGATAGTAGTCCTAGGAAAGAAGACTCAGGAGAGCTCACAAAACTTAGAATTTTCAAGGAGATGAGAACTGGGGGACCCCAGAGGCTCAGGTGATATTTCTTCAGAGCCTCAGAGCATGAGACTCCATGGTCTCTGGAAACAAGGCCCTGGAGTCTGAGGAAATGAGACCCATGAATCTGAGGAGATGAAACATGGGAGTCTCAGGAGACCAGATCGCAGAATCTCAGGAAACAAGAGACTGGAGATCATACCCTGGAGACTCAGGAGACAAGATCCAGGAAATGAGACTGGAGAATCTTGAGATGATACTGTAGAGACTCAGGAGATGAGAAATTGGAGACTCTGGATACTAGACCCTAGATTCTCATGAGATGAGACCACAGAAATGAGACCCTGATACTCAGGGGCTGAGACCCAGGAGATTAGACCCTGGAGAATTAGGAAATGAGACCCTGAAGACTCAGGAGATGACACCACGGACACTAAGGAGATGTGACCCCAGACTCTCTGGAGACAAGACATCAGAGACTCAAGATATGAGAACAAAGTTTCTAAGAGATGAGACCCAATCAGTTCCATTCAGTTCAGTCACTCAGTAGTGTCTGACTCTTTGTGACCCCATGAATCGCAGCACACCAGGCCTCCTTGTCCACCACCAACTCCCGGAGTTCACTCAGACTCACGTCCATCGAGTTAGTGATGCCATCCAACCATCTCATCCTCTGTCATCCCCTTCTCCTCCTGCCCCCAATCCCTCCCAGCATCAGAGTCTTTTGCAATGAGTCAACTCTGCATGAGGTGGCCAAAGTACTGGAGCTTCAGCTTCAGCATCATTCCCTCCAAAGAAATCCAGGGCTGATCTCCTTCAGAATGGACTGGCTGGAACTCCTTGCGGTCCAAGGGACTCTCAAGAGTCTTCTCTAACAACACAGCTCAAAAGCATGAATTCTTTGGCGCTCAGTTTTCTTCACAGTGCAACTCTCACATCCATATATGACCACTGGAAAAACCATAGCCTTGACTAAACGGACCTTTGTTAGCAAAATAATGTCTCTGCTTTTCAATATGCTATCTATGTTGGTCATAACTTTTCTTCCAAGGAGTAAGTGTCTTTTAATTTCATGGCTGCAATCACCATCTGCAGTGATTTTGGAGCCCAAAAAATAAAGTCTGACATTGTTTCCACCATTTCCCCATCTATTTCCCATGAAGTGATGGGACCAGATGCCATGATCTTCATTTTCTGAAAGTTGAGCTTTAAGCCAACTCTTTCACTCTCCACTTTCATTAAGAGGCTTTTTAGTTCCTCTTCACTTTCTGCCATAAGGGTGGTGTCATTTGCATATCTGAGGTTATTGGTATTTCTCCTTGCAATCTTGATTCCAGCTTGTGCCTCTTCCAGTCCAGCGTTTCTCATGATGTACTCTGCGTATAAGTTAAATAAGCAGGGTGACAATATACAGCCTTGACGTACTGCTTTTCCTATTTGGACCCAGTCTGTTGTTCCATGTCCAGTTCTAACTGTTGTTTCCTGACCTGCATACAGGTTTCTCAAGAGGCAGGTCAAGTGGTCTGGTATTCCCACGCTTTCAGAATTTTCCACAGTTTATTGTGATCCTCACAGTCAAAGGCTATGGCATAGTCAATAAAGCAGAAATAGATGTTTTTCTGGAACTCTCTTGATTTTTTGATAATCCAGCAGATGTTGGATTTGATTTAATCTCTGGTTCCTCTGCCTTTTCTAAAACCAACTCGAACATCTGGAAGTTCTCAGGCAATTAAACCATAGAGATGAGACCCTTAAGAATCAGGACACAGGACTCTAGATACTCAGGAGATGAAACCCTAGAGACACTGGAGATTAAAATCTGGAGCTTAGGCCATAGTCTCAGGCAACTAGACCATAGAGATGAGGCCCTGGAGAATCAGGACACGGACTGATGAAATTCTGGAGACTCTGGAGATGAGAATTTGGAGCTTAGGAGACAATACCCAGGAAACTCGGGACACGAGACCTTGGAGTCTCAGGAAGCAAGAGTTAGAGACTCAGTATTAGGCTCTGGACAGGAGACTCTGGAAATTCTCAGCAGTAGTCTCAAGACAGGAGACTTAGGAGAGGATATGACACTTAGGCTACTTGGGAAACATGACCTAGGACTTTCAGGAGATGAGACCATGGAGTTAGGAAACAAGATCCTTGAGATGAGACCCTGGATTCAGCGAATGAGACTCTGGATAGGATACTCTGGAGACTCTGGATACTAGACTAAACAGTATCTCTGAGGAGATTCAAGAGAAAAGACAAGACTTACTCAGGGGAGGAGGCTCAAAGTCTTGTGACAAAACAGGAGAGACTTGGGAGATGAGACCAGGATGTCTCAGGAGACAAGATCCTGGAGTCTCTGGAAAGAAGAACCCAAAGTCTTATGAGATGAGACCCTAGACAAGAAACTTGGGAATGGAGACTGGAGATTCAGGAGAGGTGACAAGACTTAGGTTACTCAGAAGAGGAGAGTCCAGAGACTTAGAAGAGGAGACTATGAAGACTCAAGAGATGAGACCATGTAGATTCAGTAGATTAGACACCAGAGTCTCAGGAAACGAGCTCTGGAGACTCGGGAGATCAATTGTGAAGATTCAGGAGATGAGACCATGGAGGCTTGCAAAATAAGATCTTGGAAATTCTGGAGACAAGTCCCTGTAGACTTAGGAGAGGAGACCCTACATAGGAAACTCAGGAAAGGAGACAAAACTTAGGACATTTAGGAGAAGAGAGTCCAGTGGCCCTGGAGATGAGATGGTGTACCTTTAGGATAAGAGGTCCCAGAATTTCAGGAAATCAGACCCCAGAGTCTCAGGCACTAGACCCCAAGGCTTCACCTCTCAGGAGATGAGACTTTGAAGTCTCAAAAAACAAGAACCTGAAAGGTCAGGAGATGAGAACTCAGAATCTCAGGAAACAAAACCTTGGACAAGATTCAGGAGATGAAAACTGGAAATTCAGGAGAAGAGACCAGGAGATGAGACATAAGAATCTCAGGGTATGAGGCCCAGGAAGTTAGACCCTGGAGACTCAGGAGATGGGAAAATGGAGATGAGACTCTGGAGACTGAGGAGATGAGACCCTGGAGACTCATTAAATGACACCTCAGAGTCTCAGAGGAAGAGACCGTGGAAATCAGACCCTAAGGACTCTGGAGGAGACCTTGGAATCTCTGGAGATTCGACACTGGAGATGAGACCATGGAGACTCAGGAGGTAGGATCCAGGAATCTTAAAGAGGAGACCATGCACAGGAGAATCAGGAGAGGATATGAGATTAAGATTACTCAATATGGGAGTCATAAAATGCAGAAGCCTATATGGTGGAGACTTAGGAGACAATATAGTTGAGATTCAAGATATGAGACCACAGAGGCTCAGGAAAAGAAACACACGTCAATGACACAAGACCCGGGAGGTTCAGGAAACAAATCTAAGGAGTCTCAACACATCCCTGGGGTCTCTGAAGATCACACCTTAGAATCTGAGTAGATGAAACCCCTGAATCTGAAGAGATGAAGCCCAGGAGTCTCAGGAAACCAGACCCCAGAATCTCAGGAGATGCAACACTAAGGATAAGATCGTGGAGACTATAAGAGACACTGGAGTCTCGGGAGATGAGACAAAGGAATTGAGAACATGGAGACTCAGGAGACGAGACCCCAGAGACTCAAGACAACACCACTGATACTCAAGAAATGAGATTTTGGAGTCTCACAAGACAAAACTCCAGAGACTCAGGAGAAAATCTCAACGGTTTCAGTCACTGAAACCTTGGAGATGAGACCCTGGTGAATCAGGGGACAAAACCCTGGACTCAGGAGATGAAATTCTGGAGACAAGAATCTGGAGCTTAGGAGAGAATACCCAGGAGACTTTGGAAAAGAGACTCTGGAATCTCAAGAATTGAGACTGGGAATTAAATCCTGTACAGGAGACTCTTGAGACTCCAGATAGTAGTCTCAGGAAGGGAGACTCAGAAGAGGATATGAGACTTAGGTTACTCAGGAGATGAGACCAGGTAGTTTCAGAAGATGAGACTCCTGAGACTCAGGAGAGGAGATCACAATGTCTCAGTAGATGAGACCTTGGAGATGAAACTCTGGACTCAGGAAGTGAGACTGTGAAAAGGGTACTCTGAAGACTCAGGAGAGTAGACTAAGGAAAGGAGACTTAGTGAACTCAGGAGACCAAATGAGATTAGGCTACTCAGGAGAGAAGACTTTGGAGATTTAAGGGACTAGAAAGCAGAGACAAAGAAGAGGAAACCCTGGGGTCTCACTTTCTCAGATCCCAGATTCTCAATAGGAAAGACAATGGAGATTAGACCTTGGGGACTGAGAAGATGGTATCTTTGAGAAGAGGCCCTGGAGACTAAGGAGACAAGACCCAGAGAACTCAGGAGATGAGAACATGTGGAATCAGGAGACGAGACTCTGAGATGAGACCCTGGCAACTCAGGAGATGAGACCCTGAAGACTCAGGAGATGAGACCACAGAGACTGAGGGAACAAGAATCTGCAAACTCAGGAGAAAAGTCCCTTGAGACTTAGGAACCAATAATCTGTACAGGAGACTCAGGAGAGGTGACTTAGGAGACTCAGGAAAGGAGGCACAGGAAAGGAGATGAAACTTAGCCTACTTAGGAGAGGAGAGCCTAAAACTTGGGAGAACATTCATATGAGACCCCAGAGTCTCAGGAGACTGGACCCTGCAGTCTCAGGAAATAAGACCCTGGAGATGAAACCTTGGAGACTAGGAGACAAGAATCTGGAATTTAAACCATGGAGAACCAGGAGAGGAGACCCTGGAATCTTTGCAGAAAAAACCCTGGACAGGAGACTCAGGAGAAGAGACTGGAGAAAGAAAGAAAGATAGTCTATCAAGAAAGATAGACTAAGGTTACTCAAAATAGGAGACTAAGGAGAAACAACAAAGGTCCGGCTAGTCAAGTGAATGTTGAGCTTTAAGCCAATACTTTCACTCTCCTCTTTCACTTTCATCAAGAGATTCAACATTCAAAAAACAAAGATCACAGCATCTGGTCCCATCACTTCATGGCCAATAGGTGAGAAAACAAGGGAAACAGTGACAGACTCTATTTTCTGGGCTCCAAAATCACTGCAGATGATAACTTCAGCCATGGAATTAAGTCACTTGCTCTTTGGAAGAAAAGCTATGACTAACCTAGACAGCATATTAAAAAGCAAAGACAATTCTTTGCCAACAAAAGTCTGTCTAATCAAAGTTATGGTTTTTCCAGTAGTCATGTATGGATGTGAGAGTGGGATCATAAATAAAACTGAGTGCTGAAGAATTGGTGCTTTTGAACTGAGTTGGAGAAGACTCTTGAGAACCCCCTGGACTGCAAGATCAAACCAGCCAATTCTAAAGGCACTCAATTCATTGGAGGACTGATGCTAAAGCTGAAGCTCTAATATTTTGGCCACCTGATGCAAAGAACTGAATCACTGGGGAAAACCCTGGTGCTTGGAAAGATTGAAGGCAGGAGGAGAAAGGAATGACAGAGGATGAGATGGTGGATGGCATCATCGACTCAATGGACCTGAGTTTGAGCAAGCCCCAGGATTTGGTGATGGATAGGGAGGTCTGGCACGCTGCAGTCCACGGGATCACAAATAGCTGGACACAACTGAGTGACTGAACTGAACTGAGCTGATAGAGGACTACAGCAACATAGAAGAGGCTGCAGAATACCTAGAAGGTAGAGGATTCTGAGCACCACATAAGTAGAGGCAATGGGATATCCAGGGGGTAGAAAATCCTAAAGTGCAACAAAAGAAGAGTGAATGAGTGAAAGTCACTCAGTCAATTCCGACTCTTTGCAATCCTTTGGACTATACAATACATGGAATTTTCCAGTCAGAATACTAGATTGGGTAGCCTTTCCCTTCTCCAGGGTGTCTTCCCAACCCAGAGATTGAACCAAGGTCTCCTGCATTGCAGGCAGATTCTTCACTAGATGAGCCACAGTGGAAGCCCTCAGAAGAAGAGGCAACAGGATATATAGAAGAGAGGGAAGTAGGAGTTAAATAAGTAGAGACAACAATACACCCAGTGAAAAGAAGTGCCTGAAACTCCACAGAATAAGAGGCAGCTGAATATCCAGCAGGTAGAGAAGTTTGATTCTCCACAGAAGCAGAGTTGACAAGATACTCAGCAGGTACAGGAACCTGAAACTCTTTGGAATCAGAGGCAACATGGTGTCCCCAAGGTCGAGGAGCCTGACACATCACAGCAGTCGACTCATTAGGAAAACCAGCAGGGAGGGGAACCTTAGGCTCCCCAGAATAGTCGACAGGATACCCAGAAGGCAGAGGAGCTTGAGACTGCACAAAGGAAAGGTCAGCAGGGTATCCAGCATGTAGAGGGGTCTTAGATAGCGTAGTCAAAGAGGTGGGCAAGATACACAACAGGTAGAGAAGCTTGAGGCAACAAAGAAAAAAATGGGGGCAGGATAAAAAACAGATAGAGGAATCTGGGGCTCCACAGGCAAAGAGTGTGGCATGATACCCAGCAAGTAAAGGAGTTTGAGGCAACAAAGAAAAAAGCGGTTGCATGATAAACAGCAGGTAGAAAAGTCTGAGTCTCCATGGAAGAAGAAGCTCCAGGATACTCTTATACTCCGTATAAGAAGTAACGATAGGATGGAGGATCCTGCCCAGTAGGTGGAGGATCATGAGGTTCCATGGAAGATGAGCCAGCATGATACCCACCAGATAGAGGGGACTGATGTTCCAAAAGGAACAGGTGACAGAATAAACTGCATAGAGGATCCTGAGGCTTCACAGAAGAAGAGGTGATGAAATACCTAGAAGGTAGATGAGTCATAATAGGGGCCTGGAGTGCAAAAGTAGGCAGTCAAGTGATGCCTGGAGTAACAGGCAAGTTTCGTCTTGGAGAACAAAATGAAGCAGGGCAAAGGCTAACTGTTTTGCCAAGACAATGAACTGGTCATAACAAACACCCTCTTTCAACAACACAAGAAATGACTCTACTCATGGACATCACCAGATTATCAATATCAAAATCAGATTGATTATATTCTTTGCAGTCGAAGATGGAGAAGTTCTATACAGTCAGCAAAAACAAGACTGGGAACTGACTATGGCTGATCATGAACTTCTTGTTGACATATTCAGACTAAACTTGAAGAAAGTAGGGAAAACTACTACACCATTCAGCTTCCTAAGTCAAACCCCTTACGATTATACTCTGGAAGTGATAAACAGATTCAGGGATTAGATCTGATAGGCAGTACCTGAAGAACTGTGGATGGAGGTTTGTGACATTTTACAGGAGTCAGTGATCAAGACCATACCCAAGAACAAGAATTGCAAAAAGGCAAAATGACTGTCTGAGGAGGCCTTACAAATAGCTGAGAAAAGAAGAGAAGTGAAAGGCAAAGAAGAAAAGGAAAGATATACCAATTTGAGTGCAGAGTTATGAAACTAGCAAGGAGTGATAAGAAAACCTTCCTCAGTGATCAATGCAAAGAAATAGAGGAAAACAGTAGAAGAGATCTAGAGATCTCTTCAAGAAAATTAGAGATACCAAGGGAATGTTTCATGCAAATATGGGCACAATAAAGGGCAGAAATGGCATGAACATAACAGAAGGGAAAGATATTAAGAACAGGTGGCAACAATACACAGAAGAACTATATGGAAAAGATCTTCATGACCCAGATAACCATGATGAACCATTCACTCATCCAGAGCCAGACATCCTGGAAAGAGAATGAGTGGGCCTTAGGAAACATCATGCAAACAAAGCTAGTGGAAGTGATGGAATTCTAGCTGAACTATTTCAAGTCCTAAAAGATGATTCTGTGAAAGTGCTGCCCTCAATAGGCCAGCAAAATTGGAAAATTCAGTAGTGGCCACACGACTGGAAAAGGCCAGTTTTTATTCCAATCCCAAAGAAAGGCAATGCCAATGAATGTTCAAACTACCATACAGTTATACTCATCTCACTTGCTAGCAAAGTAATGCTCAAAATTATCCAAGCCAAGCTTCATTAAGTAACAGTATGTGAATGAGGAACTTCCAAATGTTCAACCCAGTTTCAGAAAAGGCAGAGGAACCTGAGATCAAATTGCCAAAAACCCTTGGACCATTGAAAAAGCAAGAGTGTTTCAGAAAAACATATATTTCGCTTTATTGACTATACCAAACATTTGACTGTGTAGATCACAACAAACTGGAAAATTCTTAAACAGAGGGGAATACCAGAGCACCCTACCTGGCTCCTGAGAAATCTGTATGCAGGTCAAGAAGTAATAGAACTGGACATGGAAAAACTCCTTCATCAAGTTTGTATATTGTCACCCTGCTTATTTAACTTCTATGCAGAGTACATCATGAGAAATGCTGGGCTGGAGGAAGCACAAGCTGTAATCAAGATTGCTGGGAGAAACATCAATAACCTCAGATATTCAGGTGACACCACCCTTATGGCAGAAAGTGAAGACAAACTATGGAGCCTCATGATGAAAATGAAAGAGGACAGTGGAAAAGTTGGCTTAAAGCTCAACATTCAGAAAACAATGATCATGACATCTGGTCCCATCAATCAATGTTAAACAGATGGAAAAATAATAGAAACAGTGAGAGACATTATTTGAGGGGGGCTCCAAAATCACTGCAGATGGTGATTGCAGCCATGATACTAAAAGATGCTTGCTCCTTAAATAAAAGCTATGACCCAACCTAGTTCAGTTCAGTTCAGTTCAGTTGCTCAGTCATGTCCAACTCTTTGTGACCCCATGAACCGCAGCACACCAGGCTTCCCTGTCCATCATTAACTGCCAGAGCCTACCCAAACTCATGTCCATTGAGTCAGTGATGCCATCCAACAATATCATCTTCTATCATCTCCTTCTCCTCCTGCCCTCAATCTTCCCAGCATCAGGGTCTTTTCAAATGAGTCAGCTCTTTGCATTAGGTGTCAGTCCTTCCAATGAACAACCAGGACCGATATCCTTTAGGATGGACTGGTTAGATCTCCTTGCAGTCCAAGGGACTCTCAAGAGTCTTCTCCAACACCACACTCCAAAAGCATCAATTCTGTGGTGCTCAGCTTTATTTATAGTCCAACTCTCACATCCATATATGACTACTGGAAAAATCATAGCCTTGACTAGATGGACATTTGCTGACAAAGTAATGTCTCTGCTTTTTAATACACTGTCTAGCTTGGTCATAACTTTCCTTCCAAGGTGTAAGCGTCTTTTAATTTCATGGCTACAGTCACCATCAGCAGTGATTTTGGAGCCCAAAAAATAAAGTCTGACACTGTTTCCACTGTTTCCCCATCTATTTCCCATAAAGTGATGGGACCAGACGCCATGATCTTCATTTTCTGAATGTTGAGCTTTAAGCCAACTTTTTCACTGTCCTCTTTCACTTTCCTCAAGAAGCTTTTTAGTTCCTCATCACTTTCTGCCATAATGGTGGTGTCATCTACATATCTGAGGTTATTGATATTTCTCCCAGCAATCTTGATTCCAGCTTTTGCTTTCTCCAGCCCAGCATTTCTCATGATGTGCTCTGCATAGAAGTTAAATAAGCAGGCGGACAATATACAGCCTTGATATACTCCTTTTCCTATTTGGAACCAGTCTGTTGTTCCACGTCCAGTTCTAACTGTTGCTTCCTGATCTGCATACAGATATCTCAAGAGGCAGGTTAGGTGGTCTGGTATTCCCATTTCTTTCAGAATTTTCCACAGTTTATTGTGATCCACACAGTCAAAGGCTTTGGCATAGTCAATAAAGCAGAAATAGGTTTTGCTGGAACTCTCTTGCTTTTTCGATGATCCAGTGGATGTTGGCAATTTGATCTCTGGTTCCTCTGCCTTTTCTAAAATCAGCTTGAACACCTGGAATTTCACAGTTTACATATTGCTGAAGCCTGGCTTGGAGAATTTTGAGCATTATATTACTAGAGTGTGAGAAGAGTGGAATTGTGCAGTAGTTTGAGCATTCTTTGGCATTGCCTTTCTTTGGTATTGGAATGAAAACTGATCTTTTCCAGTCCTGTGGCCACTGCTGGGCTTTCCAAATTTCCTGGCATATTGAGTACATCACTTTCACCACTTAAACAGCATGTTAAAAAGCAGAGACATTACTTTGCCAACCCAAGTCCATATAGTCAAAGCTATGGTTTTTCCAGTAGTCATGTATGGATGTGAGATTTTGACCATAAAGAAAGCTGAGTGCCAAAGAATAGGTGCTTTTGAACTGTGGTGTTAGAGAAGACTCTTGAGATTCCCTCGGACTGCAGGGAGATCAAAGCAGTCGATACTAAGGAGATCTCTCCTGAATATTCTTTGGAAGAACTAATGCTGAAGTTGAAGTTCCAATAATTTGGCCACCTGATCAGTAGAACTGAGTTGCTGGAAAAGCCCCTGATGCTGGGAAAGGTTGAAGGCAGGATGATCAGTAGAACTAAGTTGTTGGAAAAGCCCCTGATGCTGGTAAAGGTTAAGGCAGGATGAGAAGGGGACAATAAAGGATATGGTGGTTGGATGGCATCATTGACTCAATGGACATGAGTTTGAGTAAGCTCCAGGAGTCAGTTAAGACAGGGAAGGCTGGAGTGCTCCAGTCCATGGGGTCACAAAGAGTCGGACATGACTGTGTGACTGAACTGAATAGAGAAGCCTGCATATGCATAGAAAGAAAGAAGAAAAGGATATCTACTGAGGACTATCCAATGAGGACTATCCAAAGGGTATCCAAAGAGAAGCCTGAGGTGACACAAAAGAAGTGGGGGCAGGATACCTGGATAAAAGAAAAGTATGAATCTGCACAGAATAAGAGGTGACAGGATTTCAACTATTAGAGAGAAGCCTGAAGCTCCACATAAGCAAGTGGAGTCAACAGTTGGCTCAGTGAGTAGAAAACCTTAAGTTCTGTAGAAGTAGAGTCAGCAGAATACCCATTGGGTAGAGGAGCCTGAGGAGCCACAGAAGAGAGACAGCAGGATACCCAGCAGGCAGAGGAGCTTGAGGCACCACAGAAGCAGGGTCAGCAAGGTACTGACCAGACAGATTACTCTGAGGTTCAACAGAAGATGAGGGGAGAGCATACCCAGAAGTATACCCAGGAGCCAGAAAATCGAAGAGGTAGTGGGATACTCAGCAAGTAGAAAACCCTACAGATTCACAGAAGGAGAGGAGATATGATATCCAGTAGGTAGAAAAGGCTGAGGCTCCACGGAAGAGGCAGCGAGATTTTCAGCAGCTACAGGAGTCTGAGGCTTTGCTGAAGAGGAAGGGCAGATACATAGCAGATAGAAGAGTCTGAGGCTCCATAGAAGCATAGTCGGCAGGCTATATACTGGATAGAGGATGATAGGGCTCTACAGAAGAGTCAGCAATATACACTGGGAAGTAGAGACTGAGTCTCCAGAGACGAAGGAACAATAGGATACCTAGCAGTTAGAGGAGTCCGAGGCTCCACTGAAGAAGATGTGGCAGAATACCCAGGAGGTGAGGGGCCTGAGATGACACAGACAAAAACGTGGCAGGATATCCAGCTGATAGGGCATCCTAAAGATCCACAGGAGATGAGACAGGATACCTACCAGGTAGAGGATTATGAGGAACTATAAAAGAAGAGGTAACAGTATACCCAGCAGGTAGAGGAGTCTAAAGCTCAATAGTAGAAAAGGCATCAAGATCCACAGCAGGAAGAGGATCCTGAGGCTCCACAGAAGAGGTGGCACTTTATCCTGCAGGTTGAAAAGCCTGAGGCTTTACAGAAGAGGAAACAGAGGGTTAACCAGCACGTAGGTGAATCTGAGGCTACACAGAAGAGGAGAGTGCAGGATATTCATTTGGTAGAAAAGCCTGAGGCTCCACAGAAGAGCTGGCAAATATCCAGCAGGAAGAGCATTCTGAGTATCCAGAGACATAGAGGCGGTAGGGTTTCTAGCAGATAGAGGAACCTGAGGCTCCACTGAACATTCAGAAGAGTACCAAGGAGGTAGAGGGTCCTGAGCAACACAGAAGAAGAGACAGGATACTTAGCGGGTAGGGGATCATGAGGAACAGAGAAGAAGAGTCTACAGAATACCACAGCAGATGAAATGGCAGATTAAACAGCAGGTAGGGGACCCTGAGGCTCCCCTAAAGAAGAATTGACTGGATTCCCAGCACTTACAGGAATCTCAGTCTCCACAGAAGAGGTGGTAAGGTACCCAGCATGTAGGGGGTTCTGAGGCCACGCAGAAGCAGATTCAATAGGCTACCCTGTGGTCTATGAGCCTGAAGCTTCATAGAAGAAGAGTTGACAGGGTACCCAGTGAGTAGGGGACCCTGAGACTCCACAGAAGAAGAGACACTAAGATACAGAGCAGGTAGAGGAGCATGAGCATAAACAGAAGAACTGACAGGATATCTAGCAAGTGGAGGAGCCTGAGACTCAACAAAAGAAAAGAAGAGACAATCCTCAGTGGCGTCCAAGGTCAGTGGCTGCGGCCGGGAGGAGCTACCCCGCGTCTGAGGTCAGTGGCGGCCGGAAGGAGACACCCTGTGTCCAAGGTCAGGGGCGGCTGGGAGGAGACACCCCGAGTCCGAAATCAGTGGCGGCCAGGAGAAGCCACCTTGCTCCCGAGGCCAGGGGCGGTAACCTTGAGGAGCCACCTGGAGCCCGAGGCCAGGGCCGTCGGCCAGGAGGAGCAACCCGAGGATTGGTGGCTGCGCAGGCACAGGAGGGCCTAGAGGAGCTATACCACCTTGAAGGTCAGGAACGGTGGTGGTAAGGTGATACCCCTCGTCCAAGGAAAGGAGCAGAGGCTCTGCTTTGCTGGAGCAGCCGTGAAGAGATACCCCACGCCAAGGTAAGAGAAACCCAAGTAAGATGGTAAGTGTTGCAAGAGGGCATCAGACGGCAGACACCCAGAAACCATACTCACAGAAAACTAGTCAATCTAATCACACTAGGACCACAGCCTTGTCTAACACAATGAAACCAAGCCATGCCTGCGGGGCAACCCAAGATGGGCGGGTCATGGTGGAGAGGCCTGACAGAATGTGGTCCACTGGAGAAGGGAATGGCAAGCCACTTCAGTATTCTTGCCTTGAGAACCCCATGAACATTAGGAAAAGGCAAAATGATAGGATACCAAAAGAGGAACTCCCCAGGTCATTAGGTGCCCAATAGCTACTGGAGATCAGTGGAGATATAACTCCAGAAAGAATGAAGGGATGGAGCAAAGCAAAAACAAAACCCATTTGTGGATGTGACTGGTGATAGAAGCAAGATTCAATGCTGTAAAGAGCAATATTGCATAGGAACCTGGAATGTCAGGTCCGTGAATCAAGGGAAATTGCAAGTGGTCAAAACAAGAGATGGCAAGGGTGAACGTAGACATTCTAGGAATCAGCGAACTAAAATGGACTGGAATGGGCGAATTTAACTCAGATGACCATTACATATACTGCTGCGGGCAGGAACCCCTCAGAAGAAATGGAGTAGCCATCATGGTCAACAAAAGAGTCCGAAATGCAGTACTTGGATGCAATCTCTAAAATGACAGAATGATTTCTGTTCGTCTCCAAGGCAAACCATTCAATATCACAGTTATCCAAGTCTATGCCCCAACCAGTAACGCTGAAGAAACTGAAGTTGAAAGGTTTTATGAAGACCTACAAGATCTTTAGAACGAACACCCAAAAAGGATGTCCTTTTCATTATAGGGGACTGGAATGCAAAAGTAGGAAGTCAAGAAACAGCTCAAGTAACAGGCAAATTTGGCCTTGGAATGCAGAATGAAGCAGGGCAAAGACTAATAGAGTATTGCCAAGAAAATGCACTGGTCATAGCAAACACCCTCTTCCAACAACACAAGAGAAGACTCTACACATGGACATCACCAGATGGCCGACACCGAAATCAGATTGATTATATTCTTTGCAGCCAAAGATGGAGAAGCTTGATACAGTCAACAAAAAGAAGACCGGGAGCTGACTGTGGCTCAGATCATGAACTCCTTATTGCCAAATTCAGACTTAAATTGAAGAAAGTAGAGGAAACCGCTAGACCATTCAGGTATGACCTAAATCAAATCCCTTATGATTATACAGTGGAAGTGAGAAATAGATTTAAGGGTCTAGATCTCATAGAGTGCCTGATGAACTATGGAATGAGGTTCATGACGTTGTACAGGAGACAGGGATCCAGACCATCCCCATGGAAAAGAAATGCAAAAAAGCAAAATGGCTGTCTGGGGAGGCCTTGCAAATGGCTGTGAAAATAAGAGAGGTGAAAAGCAAAGGAGAGAAGGAAAGATATAAGCATCTGAATGCAGAGTTCTAAAGAATAGCAAGCAGCGGTAAGAAAGCCTTCTTCAGCAATCAATGCAAAGAAATAGAGGAAAACAACAGAATGGGAATACTAGAGATCTCTTCAAGAAAATTAGAGATACCAAGGGAACATTTCATGCAAAGATGGGCTCGATAAAGGACAGAAATGCTCTGGACCTAACAGAAGCAGAAGATATTTAGAAGAGGTGGCAAGAATACATGGAAGAACTGTACAAAAAAGGTCTTCATGACCCAGATAATCATGATGATGTGATCACTCATGTAGAGCCAGACATCTTGGAATGTGAAGTCAAGTCGGCCTTAGAAAGCATCACTGTGAACAAAGCTAGTGGACGTGATGGAATTCCAGTTGAGCTGTTTCAAATCCTGAAAGATGATGCTGTGAAAGTGCTGCACTCAATATGCCAGCAAGTTTGGAAAACTCAGCAGTGGCCACAGGACTGGAAAAGCTCAGTTTTCATTCCAATTCCATAGAAAGGCAATGCCAAAGAATGCTCAAACTACTGCACAATTGCACTCATCTCACATGCTAGTAAAGTAATGCTCAAAATTCTCCAAGTCAGGCTTCACCAATACATGAACCGTGAACTCCCTGACGTTCAAGCTGGTCTTAGAAAAGGCAGAGGAACCAGAGATCAAATTGCCAACATCCGCTGGATCATGGAAAAAGCAAGAGAGTTCCAGAAAAACATCTATTTCTGCTTTATTGACTATGCCAAAGCCTTTGACTGTGTGGATCACAATAAACTGTGGACAATTCTGAAAGAGATGGGAATACCAGACCACCTGACCTGCCTCTTGAGGAATCTGTATGCAGATCAGGAAGCAACAGTTAGAACTGGACATGGAACAACAGACTGGGTCCAAATAGGAAAAGGAGTACGTCAAGGCTGTATATTGTCCCCCTGCTTATTTAACTTATATGCAGAGTACATCATGAGAAACGGTGGGCTGGAAGAAAAACAAGCTGGAATCAAGATTGCCGTGAAAAATCTCAATAACCTCAGATATGCAGATGACACCACCCTTATGGCAGAAAGTGAAGAGGAGCTAAAAAGCCTCTTGATGAAAGTGAAAGAGGAGAGTGGAAAAGTTGGCTTAAAGCTCAACATTCAGAAAACGAAGATCATGGCATCTGGTCCCATCACTTCATGGGAAATAGATGGGGAAACAGTAGATACAGTGTCAGACATTATTTTTCTTGGGCTCCAAAATCACTGCAGATGACTGCAGCCATGAAATTAAAAGACGCTTCTTTCTCCTTGGAAGAAAAGTTATGACCAACCTAGATAGTATTTTCAAAAGCAGAGACATTACTTTGCTGACTAAGGTCCGTCTAGTCAAGGCTATGGTTTTTCCAGTGGTCATGTATGGATGTGAGAGTTGGACTGTGAAGAAGGCTGAGCGCCGAAGAATTGATGTGTTTGAATTGTGGTGTTGGAGAAGACTCTTGAGAGTCCCTTGGACTGCAAGGAGATCCAACTAGTCCATTCTGAAGGAGATCAACCCTGGGATTTCTTTGGAAGGAATGAGGCTAAAGTTGAAACTTCAGTACTTTGGCCACCTCATGCGAAGAGTTGACTCATTGCAAAAGACTCTGATGCTGGGAGGGATTGGGGGCAGGAGGAGAAGGGGACGACTGAGGATGAGATGGCTGGATGGCATCACGGACTTGATGGACGTGAGTCTGAGTGAACTCCGGGAGATGGTGATGGACAGGGAGGCCTGGCGTGCTGCGATTCATGGGGTCGCAAAAAGTCGGACACGACTGAGTGACTGAACTGAACTGAAGTGAAGTAGAAGAGCCTAAGGTTCCACAAACAAAGGTGACAGGATAACAAGCAGGTAGAGGAGTTGAGGCTCCACAAAGCATAGTGGACAGGATAACCCATCCAGTAGGAGGACCTGTAAATCCACAGAAGAATCCATAGTTTACCCAAAAGGTAGAGCAGCCTGAAGCTCCACACAAAAAGAATCAAGAGGCTACCCACCTGGTAGGAGAGCCTAAGGCTCCAGCGAAGAAGAACCAGCAGTATACCCAGTGGGAAAAAAAGCTTGAGGCTCCACCAAAAAAGAGGTGACAGGACTCCAAGGAAGAAATGGCAGCAGAGTACTCAGCAGGCACTGGGAGCTTGATGCTCCACAGAAGAGGTGGCAGAATTATCCAGCAGGTAGAAAAGCTAGAGGATCCACAGAAGGGAGGCAGGTTACTTAGCAGGCAGTGGAGCCCAAGGCCCCTGGGAGAAGATGCCAAAGGACACACAACCAGAAGAGGGGCATGAGATTCCACAGAAAAGGAGGAGATAGATATCTAGCAAGTTGGGGAATGTAAGAAACTACAGAAGAAGAGATAACAGAATACCCAGCTGATAGGAGAGCCTGATAATTCAGAGATGAAAAGGTAACAGGATACTCATCAGGTAGTGTAGCCTTAATCTCTACAGAAGAATCGTTAGGATACCCAGCAGGTAGGGGAGCTTGAAACTTTTCAGAAACAGAGGCAACAGGCTATCAAGCAAGAAGTGGAGACTGGTCTCTACATAGGAAGGATCAGAGGGTAACCAGCAGGTACAGGAACCTGTGGTTCCACAGAAGAAGATGTGGCAGCATACCCAGCTGGTAGAGAGGCCACAGACTACAAAGAAGAACCAGTGGCAGAATATCCAGAGAGTAGAATAGCCTGTGGCTCCATAGAAGGGGAAGTGGTAGGATACCCACTTGTGTATCCTGATGCTCCACAGAAAAAGAGATGGCAGGATACACAAACTGGTAGCGAAGCCCAAGGCCCTGCAGAAGTAGAATCAACAGGATGCCAAACAAGTAGAGCAGCCTGATGTTCCATAGAAGATCCAGTTGCATACCCAGTAAGTATGGGAGCCTAAGACTCCAGAGAAGAAGAGGAGACAGGGATGCCTATCAGGTAGGGGAGTTTGAGAAACTACAGAAGAAGATACCTAGCAGGTAGGATACCTAGCAGGATAGGAGAACCTGAGGGTACACAGAAGAGTCAACAGAATACCTAGCGGGTAGGATAGCTTGAGGCTCCAAGAAATAGAGATACACGATACTCAAGGTAGGGGTTCTAGAGGCTCACAGAAGTGTTGGCAGGATATCCTGTGGGGAGAGGAGCCTGAGGCTGTAAGAAGACGCAGTAGGATACCCAGCTTGCATGGTAATGTGAGGATCCACAGAAGTAGAGTCAACAGGATAGCAAGCAGGAATAAGAACCAGAGGGTTCACAGAAAAGAGACAGAAAAATATCACGTAGGAGAACCTGAGGCCCCACAAAGGAAGTGCATCAGAGATTGAGAGGTTGAGGGGACTGAGGCAACCCAGAAAATTCACATCTGGATACCCATCAGGGAGAGGAGCCTGAGGCTCCATGGATGAAGCAGCAGACAGATATTCAGCAGGTCGGGGAGCCTGAAGCTTCATAGAGGAGGTGACAGGATACTTAGCAGCTAGAGGAACCTGAGGCTCCACAAAAAGGAGTCATCAGGGTACCCAGCAGATAGGGAAGCCTGACTCCACAGAAGAGTCAACAGGATACCCAGGTAGAGGGAGGTGAGGCTCCTCATAAGAAAAGTCACCAGGGTACCAGCAGGTAGAGGATCCTGAGGTTACCCAGAAGAAGATGTGAACACCTCTACACTGTCTCTACATCTGTGAGCCTCAAGCTCCCTCACCTGCTGAGTAACCTGACATTACCCAGAAGGTAGAGCTGCCAAAGACACTAAAAACAAGAGGCAGGAGGATACTCAGAAGGTAGAAGAGCTTGAGGCTCCACGTAAGGGTCAACAGAACACCCAGTAGTATGGAAGCCTGAACCTCCACAAAGGGAGAGGTGACAGGATACACAGCAGGTAGGAAAGCCTGAGGTTTCACAGAAGATTCGACAGGATACCAAGTAGGTAGGGTAGCATGTAGCTGCATAGAAGAAGAGGAGGCAGAATACCTAGCTGATAGGGGAGCATGAGGCTCTACACAAGAAAAGGGGACAGGATAACCAGAAGGTAGAAGAGCCTGAAACTCCACAGAGAGGCAACAAAATATCCAAGAGGTGGGGAACCAGAGACTGCACAGAAGAAGAATCATAAGGATATCTAGCAGGTAGGGGAATTTGAGGCTTCACAGAAGAGTCGCCAGTGTACTCAGCAGGTAGGGGAGCCTGAGATTCCACAGAAGAAGGGTTGGCAGGATATCCTGCAGGTAGAGGAGCCTGAAGTTACACATAAGAGTTATCAGGATACTCAGCAGGTAGAGGAATGGAGACTTCAAAAAGCAGAGTTGACAGGAATCCCAGAGGGGAGAAGGGCCTCAGTCTCCATAGATGAAGAGAGAGCAGGATACCCAGCACAGTGAAGAGTGTGAGGCTCCACAGAAGTATAGACAACAAGGAGGAGCCTGAGATTCTACAGAAGAAGAGTTATCAGGATACCCAGCTTGTAGGGGAGCATGAGACTCCACAGACGTGAGAGCAGGGTACCTCTCAGCTGGAAAAACCTGAGATTCCACAGAAGTGACAGCATACACAGTAAATAGAAAAGCAAGAGGCTCCAAAGGAAAAAAGGCAGCAGAATACCCAGCAGAAAGAGGACCCTGAAGCTCCACAGAAGAAAAAGCAACAGGATATCCAGCAGGCAGAAGTGCCTGAAATGCCTAAGATGGCAGAGTAGATGGACGTGCACTCATTTTCTCCTGTGAGAACTTCAAAATTACAACTTGCTGCTGAACAACCATCGATAGGAGAATGTTGCATCCCATCGAAAGAAGATACTCCATGTCCAAGGGCAAAGAAGAAGAAAAGCCCAGCAAGTTGGTAGAAGGGGTGAAATTGCATTTAGAATCAAGCTCCTTAACCACCAGAGACACTCAGAGGGCTCAAACAAAACTTTGTGCACAATAGGAGACACCACAGATACTGAGCCAGACCTGCCTTGGAGTGTTAGAGGGCCTCCTGTGGAGGTATGGGTCAGCAGTGGCCGGTTGCAGGGGCAGGGTGTCTGGATACTGCAGACCTGGGTATGGCATAAGGCCTCTTGGAGGAGGTCACCATTATCCCCACTATACAACTGCAAGAACTTACAAAGAACTGGAGAAAAACTCTTGGAGAGCACAGACAAAAACTTGTACACTCCAGGACCCAGGAGAAAGGAGCTGTGACCCCACAAGAGACTGACCCAGACTTAACTGTGAGTGTCCAGGGGTACCTGGTGGAGGTGTGGGTCAGCAATGACCTGCTGTAGGGTCAGGAGCACGGACTGCTGCAGCGTGCATGAGATATTTTGAAGAAGGTCAGTACCTCCAACATAGTTTCACCTTAGGAGGGAATACAGCTCCACCCATCAACAGAAAATTGGATTAAAGATTTACTGAGCATGACCCCACCCCTTAGAACAATCCGGTTTCCCCCTCAGTTTCTCCCATCAAGAAGCTTCCATATGCCTCTTATCCTTACCTATCACAGGGCAGGCAGAGTGAAAACCATAATCAGAGAAAACTTATCAAACTGATCACATGGACCACAGTCTTGTCTAATTCAGTGAAACCTTAAGCCATGCTGTGTAGGGCCACCCAAAATGGACGGGTCACAGAGGAGAGTTCTGACAAAACGTGATCCACTGGAAAAGGGAATGGAAAACCACTTCGTATTCTTGCCTTGAGAACCCAATGAACATAAGAAAAAGGCAAAAAGATAGACTTTACTTTGACAGCAAAGGTCCATCTAGTCAAAGCTATGGTTTTTCCAGTAGTTGTGAATTCATGTGAGAGTTGGACTATAAAGAAAGCTGAGCACTGAAGAACTGATGGTTTCGAACTGTGGTGTTGGAGAAGACTTTTGAGAGTCCCTTGGGCTGCAAGAAGATCCAACCTCTCCATCCTGAAGGGAAATCAGTCCTGAACATTCACTGGAAGGACT
The DNA here is from genome assembly GCF_014754425.2 of Oryx dammah. Taxonomy (NCBI): domain Eukaryota; kingdom Metazoa; phylum Chordata; class Mammalia; order Artiodactyla; family Bovidae; genus Oryx; species Oryx dammah. Next base: position 137,725 of record NW_024080426.1, read on the forward strand.
GATGTTGAAATGAAACTCCAATACTTTGGCCACCCTATGCAAACAGCTGACTCATTTGGAAAGACTCTGATGTTGGAAAAGATTGAGGGCAGGAGGAGAAGGGGATGACAGAGGATGAAATGGTTGGATGGCATCACCGACACAATGAACATGAGTTTGGGTAAGCTCCAGGAGTTAATGATGGACAGGGAGGCCTGGTATGCTGCATGTCATGGGGTCACAAAGAATTGGACACGAATGAGCAACTGAATTGAACTGAACTGAACTGAACTGAACTGAAAGAGATAGAAACTGACAGATAAACTCCCCAGGTTGGTAGGAGAAGAGTAGAGAAATAACCCGAGAAAGGATGAAGAGATGGAGCCAAAGCAAAAACAACACCCAGTTGTGGATGTGACTGGTGATGGAAGTAAAGTCTAATGCTGTAAAACACAAGAATGCATAGAAACCTGGAATGGTAAGTCCATGAATCAAGGTAAATTGAAAGTGGTCAAACCAGGAATGAGTGAACTAAAATGGAAGGCAATGGGTGAATTTAACTCAGAGGAACATTATATCTACTACTGTGGGCAAGAATCCCTTAGAAGAAATAGAGTAGCCATCATAGTCAACAAAAGAGGCCTCAATGCAGTGCTTGGATGCACTCTTAAAAATGACAGAATGATCTCTGTTCATTTCCAAGGCAAACCATTCAATATCACAGTAATCCCAGTCTATGCCCCAACCAGCAGAACTGAAGTTGAACAGTTCTATGAAGACCTACAAGACCTTCTAGAATTAACAAACAAAAAAGATGTCCTTTACATTCTAGGACACTAGAATGTAAAAGTAGGAAGTCAAGAGATACCTGCAGTAACAGGCAAATTTGGCCTTGGAATACAAATTGAAGCAGGGTAAAGGCTAACAGAGTTTTGCCAAGAGAACACACTAGTCATAGCAAACACCGTCTCCCAACAATACAAGAAAGATTCTACACATGGATATCACCAGATGGTAAATACCAAAATCAGATTGATTACATTCTTTGCAGGCAAAGATGGAGGAGCTCTATTCAGTCAGCAAAAATAAAACTAGAAACTGATTATGGCTCAGATCATGAGTTCATGCAAAATTCAGATGTAAATTGAAGAAAGTAGGGAAAACTACTAAACCGTTAAGGGATATGTGTCTCTGGGTGTGTTAGTTGCCTAGCTGTGTCTGACTCATTGCAACTCCATGGACTGGAGTCTGACAGGATCCTCTGTCCATGTAATTCTACAGGCAAGAATACTGCAGTGGGTTGCCATTTCCTTCCCCACAATTCAGAATTCATAAATCAAATCCCTTACAATTATACACTGGAAGTGACAAACAGATTTAAGGGATTAGATCTATACACAGTACATGAATAACTATGGATGGAGGTTGGAGACATTTCACAGGAGTCAGTGATCAAGCCATCTCCAAGAAGAGGAAATGTAAAAAGGCAAAATGATGTCTGAGGAAGCCATAAAAATAGCTGTTTTGAAGAGAAGCAAAAGGCAAAGGAGAAAAGGAAAGATATACTCATCCAAGTGCAGAGTTACAGAGACTATCGAGGAGAGAAAAGAAAGCCTTCCTCAGTGACCAATGCTGAGAGATAGACGAAAAAAATAGAATGGGAAGGACTAGAGCTCTCTTCAAGAAAATTAGAGACACCAAGGGAATATTTCATGCAAATATGGGCACAATAAAGGACAGAAATGGCATGGACCTAACAGAAGCAGAAGATATTAAGAATGGGTGGCAACAATACACAGAAGAACTATAGGTAAAAGACCTTCATGACACAGATAACCATGATGGTGTGATCACTCATCTAGAGCCAGACATCCAGGAATGAGAATGAGTGGGCCTTAGGAAGCATCACTGCAAACAAAGCTAGTGGAGGTGATGGAATTCCAGCTGAACTATTTCAGGTCCTAAAAGATGATGCTGTGAAAGTGCTTCACTCAATATGCCAGCAAATTTGAAAAATTTAGCAGCAGCCAAAGGACTGGAAAAGTTCAGCTTTCATTCCAGTCCCAAGGAAAGGCAATGTGAAACAATGTTCAAACTACTGCACAGCTACACTCATCTCACTTCCTAGCAAGTTCAGTTCAGTTGCTCAGTCATGTCTGAATCTTTGTGATCCCATGGATTGCAGCACACCAGGCTTCCCTGTCCATCACTAACTCCCTGAGTTTACTCAAACTCATGTCCACTGTGTCAGTGATGACATCCAACCACTTCATCTTCTGTTGTCCCCTTCTCACCCCACTTTCAATCTTTCCCAGCATCAGGATCTCTTCCAATGAGTCAGCTCTTTGCATGTAGTGGCCAAAGTATTGGAGTTTCATTTCAACATCAGTCCTTCCAAAGAATATTCATTACTGATTTCCTTTACAATGGACTGATTGGATCTCCCTGAAGTCCAAGGGACTCTCAAGAGTGTTCTCCAATACCACAGTTCAAAGGCATCAATTCTTTGGTGCTCAGCTTTCTTTGCAGTCCAACTCTCACATCCATACATGACTACCAGAAAAACCATAGCTTTGACTAGATGGACCTTTGTTGGCAAAGAAATGTCTTTGCTTTTTAATATGCTGCCTAGTTTGGTCATAGCTTTTCCTCCAAGGAACAAGAGTCTTTTAATTTCATGGCTGCAGTCATCATGTGCAGTGATTTTGGAGCCTCCCAAAATAAATAAATAAATACATAAAGTCTGCCACTGTTTCCCCATCTATTTGCCATGAAGAGATGGGACCAGATGCCATGACCCTAGTTTTCTGAATGTTGAGTTTTAAACTAACTTTTTCACTCTCCTCTTTCACTTTCATCAAGAGGCTCTTTAATTCTTTTTCACTTTCTGCCATAAGGGTGGTGTCATCTGTGTATCTGAGGTTATTGATATTTCTCCAGGCATCTTGATTCCAGCTTGTGCTTCTTCCAGCCAAGCGTTTCTCATGATGTATTCTGCATAGAAGTTAAATAAGAAGGGTGACAGTATACGGCCTTCACATATAGATGAAGGCTACACTCCTTTTCCTATTTGGAACCAGTCTGTTTTTCCATGTCCAGTTCTAACTGTTGCTTCTTGAACTGCACACAGATTTCTCAGGAGGTAGGTCAGGTGGTCTGGTTTTCCCATCTCTTTCAGAATTTTCCAGAGTTTGTTGTGATCCACACAGTCAAAGGCTTTGGCACAGCCAATAAAGCAGAAGTACTTTCTGGAACTCTTGCATTTTTGATCATTCAATGGATGTTGGAAATTTGATATCTGGTCTCTCTGCCTTTTCTAAATCCACATTGAACATCTGGAAGTCCACGGTTCACACACTATTGAAGCTGGGCTTGGAGAATTTTGAGCATTACTTTACTAGTGTGTGAGATGAATGCAATTGTGTGGTAGCTTGAGCATTCTTTGGCATCATTTTTCATTAGGATTGGAATGATAACTGATCTTTTCCAGTCCTGTGACCACTGCTGAGTCTTCCAAATTTGTGGGCTATTGAGTGCAGTACTTTCACAGCATCATCTTTTAGGACTTGAAATAGTTCAGCTGGAATTCCATCACCTCCACCAGCTTTGGTCGAAGTGATGCTTCCTAAGGCCAACTTGACTTCGCATTTTAGGATGTCTGGCTCTAGGTTGGTGATAACACCATCGTGATAATCTGGGTCATGAAGATCTCTTGTGTATAGTTCTTCTGTGAATTGTTGCCACCTCTTCTTAATATCTTCTTCTTCTTCTGTTAGGTCCATACCATTTCAGTCCTTTATTGTCCCCATTTTTGCATGAAGTTTTCCCTTGATATTTTTAACTTTCTTAAACAGATCTCTAGTCCTTCCCATTCTATTGTTTTCCTCTATTTCTTAACACTGATCACTGAGCTTTCTTATCTCTCCTTGCTATTCTTTGGAACTCTGCATTCAAGTGGGTATATCTTTTCTTTTCTCTTTTGCCTTTTGCTTCTCTTCTATTCACAGCTATTTGTAAGGCCTCCTTAGACAATCATTTTGCCTTTTTACATTTCTTGTTCCTAAGGATGGTCTTGATCACTGCCTCCTGTACAATGTCACCAACCTCTGTCCATAGTTCATCAGGCAGTCTATCAGATCTAATCCCTTGAATCTATTTGTCATTTGCCCTGCATAATCATAAGGGATTTGATTTAGGTCATCATTTGATTTAGACCTTAATGGTCTAGTGGTTTTCCCTACTTTCTTCTATTTAAATCTGAATTTTGCAATAAGGAGTCCATGATCTGAGCCACAGTCAGCTCCCAGTCTTGTTTTTGCTGACTGTATAGAACTCCTCCATCTTTGGCTGAAAAGAATATAATCAATCTGTGCTGGTATTCACCGTCTGGTGATGTCCCTGTGTAGAGTCTTCTCTTGTATTTGTGGGAGAGGTTGTTTGCTATGACCAGTGTGTTCTCTTAGCAAAACTCTATTAGCCTTTGCCCTGCTTCATTCTATACTCCAAGGCCAAATTTGCCTGTTACTCCAAGTGTCTCTTGACTTCCTACATTTGCATTCCAGTCCCCTATAAAGAAAAGGTCATCTTTTTGTGTGTATTAATTCTAGAAGGTCGTGTAGGTCTTCATAGGACCATTCAACTTCAGCTTCTTCAGCATTGCTGGTCGGGGCATAGACTTGGATTACTGTGATATTGAATGGTTTGCCTTGGAAATGAACCAAGATCATTCTGTTGTTTCTGAGATTGCATCCAAGTACTGCATTGTGGCCTCTTTTGTTGACTATGATGGCTACTCCATTTCTTCTAAGGGATTCTTGCCCACAGTAATAGATATAATTTTCCTCTGAGTTAAATTCACCCATTGCAGTCCCTTTTAGTCCATTGATTCTGAAAATGTTGATGTTCATTCTTGCCATCTCTGGTTTGACTACTTTCAATTTGCTTCGATTCAGGGACCTAACATTCCATGTTCCTATGCTATATTGCTCTTTACAGCATCAGACTTTACTTCCATCACCAGACACATCCACAACTGAGTGTTGTTTTTGCATTGGCTCTGTCTCTTCATTCTTTCTGTAGTTATTTCTCCACTGATGTCCAGTAGCATATTGGGCTCCTATAGACTTGGGGAGTTCATATTTCAGTGTCTTTACTTTGTGCCTTTAGTACTGTTAGTGGGGTTCTCAAGGAAAGAATATTGAAGAGGTTTGCCATTCCCTTCTCCAGTGGACCACGTTTTTTCAAAACTGTCCACTGTGATCCATCCTTCTTGGGTGGCCCTACACAGCATGGCTCATAGTTACATTGAATTAGACATGGCTATGGTCCATGTGGAGAAGGCAATGCACCCCACTCCAGTACTCTTGCCTGGAAAATCCCATGGACAGAGGAGCCTGGTAGGCTGCAGTCCATGGGGTTGCTAAGAGTCAGATACGACTGAGCAACTTCACTTTCACTTTTCACTTTCATGCTTTGGAGAAGGAAATGGCAACCCACTCCAGTATTCTTGCCTAGAGAATCCCAGGGATGGAGGAGCCTGGTGGGCTGCCATCTATGGGGTCGCACCGAGTTGGACACGACTGAAGCGACTTAGCAGCAGCAGGAGTGGTCCTTGTGATCAGATTGGCTAGTTTCCTGTGATTGTGGATTTCCATCTGTCTACCCTCTGATGGAAAAGCATATGAGGCTCATGGAAGATTCCTGATGGGAGAGACTGAGGGGGAAATTGGATCCTGTTCTCATGGGTGGGCTCATTTCAGTAAACCTTTAATCCAATTTTCTTTTGATGGTTGGGATTGTGTTCTCTTCTTATTATTTACCTGGGGCCACACTATGGTGGAGGTAATGAAGATAATGGTCACCTCCTTCAAAGGGTTCCATGCACACACTGCTACACTCAATGCCATCAGCCCTGCAGCAGGCCAGTGCTGACCCATGCCTCCACCAGAGACTCCTGTTCAGTTCAGTTCAGTTGCTCAGTCGTGCCTGACTCTTTGTGACCCCATGAGTTGCAGCACGCCAGGCCTTCCTGTCCTTCACCAACTCTCGGAGTTCACTCAGACTCACACCTATCGAGTCAGTGATGCCATCCAGCCATCTCATCCTCTGTCGTCCCCTTCTCCTCCTGCTCCCAACCCCTCCCAGCATCAGAGTCTTTTCTAATGAGTCATCTCTTTGCATGAAGTGGCCAAAGTACTGGAGTTTCAGCTTTAGCATCATTCCTTCCAAAGAACACCCAGGGCTGATCTCTTAGAATGGACTGGTTGGATCTCCTTGCAGTCCAAGGGACTCTCAAGAGTCTTCTCCAACACCACAGTTCAAAACCTATTAAAAAAAAATAATTTGGTTGTTAACCTAGACTCCCCAATATACCTCTTTAATCCCAATTTACCTACAAATAATACTGTACCACTTCATGTACAGAGAAATTATCTTACAACAGATTCTCTAATCCATTGTGCTATTTTATTTCTACATATGCTATAAACACATAAGTTCATTGCTACTATTTTTTGTAATTAAAAAATATTTAGTTAGTTATTTTTGACTATGTAATGTCTTCATTGCTGTGCAAATGCTTTGTCTAGTTGCAGTCAACAGGGAGCTACTCTCTGGTTGCCATGCACAGGCTTATTGTGGTGACTTCTATTGTTGAGGTGCACAGGCTGTAGGGCACATGGGCTTTCAGTTCACGTCAGTCGCTCAGTCATGTCCGACTCTTGCGACCCCATGAATGGCAGCACGCCAGGCCTCCCTGTTTATCACCATCTCCTGGAGATCACTCAGACTCACATCCATCGAGTCCGTGATGCCATCCAGCCATTTCATCCTGTCATCTCCTTCTCCTCCTGCCCCCAATCCCTCCTAGCATTAGAGTCTTTTCCAATGAGTCAACTCTTCTCATGAGGTGGCCAAAGTACTGGAGCTTCAGCTTTAGCATCATTCCTTCCAAAGAAATCCAGGGTTGATCTCCTTCAGAATGGACTGGTTGGATCTCCTTGCAGTCAATGGGACTCTCAAGAGTCTTCTCCAACACCACAGTTCAAAAGCATCAATTCTTCAGCACTCAGCCTTCTTCATAGTCCAACTCCGGTTCAAAATTGGGAAAGGAATACGTAAAGGCAGTATATTGTCACCCTGGTTATTTAACTTCTACGCAGAGTACATAATGTGAAATGCTGGGTTGGATGAAACACAAGCTGGAATCAAGATTGCCAGGAGAAATATCAATAACCTCACATATACAGATGATACCATCCTTATGGCAGAAAATGAAGAACAAAGGAGCCTCTTGATGAAAGTGAAAGAGGAGAATGAAACAGTGGGCTTGAAGCTCAACATTCAGAAAACTAAGATCATGACATCTGGTCCCATCAGTTTATGGCAAATAGATGGGCAAACAGTGGAAATGGTGACAGAATTTATTTGCAGGGTCTCCAAAATCACTGCAGATTGTGACTGCAGCCATGAAATTGAAAGACTCTTGCTCTTTGGAAGAAAAGCTATAACCAACCTAAACAGTGTATTAAAAAGCAGAGACATTACTTTGCCAACAAAGGTCAATCTAGTCAACACTATGGTTTTTCCAGTAGGAATGTATGGATGTGAGTGTTGGACTATAAAGAAAGCTGAGCATTGAAGAACTGATGCTTTTTTTTTTTTAATCTGTTGTTGTTGTGTGTGTGTGTGTTTTTTTTTTTTTTTTTTTTTTTGAACTGATACTTTTAAACTGTGGTGTTGGAGAAGACTCTTGAGAGTCCCTTGGACTTCAGGGAGATCAAATCACTCAATCCTAAAGGAAATTGGTCCTGAATATTCATTGGTGGGACTGATGCTGAAGCTTAAACTCAAATACTTTGGCCATCTTATGCGAAGAACTGACTCATTGGAAAAGACCCTGATGCTGGGAAAGATTGAAGCCTGCAAAGCGTGCAATGGTTCAGTGGAATCACTGGCTCAGTGGAGATGAGTTTGAGTAAGCTCCAGGAGTTGATGATGGACAGGGAAGCCTGGCATCTGGCTGTCCATTGGATTGCAAAGAGTTGGAAATGACTGAGCTACTGAACTGAACTGAGAAGTGCTTGAGGCTCCACAGAAGAAGAGTGACAAGATATCTTGCAGGTAGAGGAGTCTGAGGCTGCAGAGAAACACAGTTGACAGGATACCTACCAGTACCCTCAGGTAAGGCTCCACAAGGAACAGGTTATAGACAAATCTGAGCCTCCACTGAAGAAGATGTGGCAGAGTACCCAGGAAGTCTACTTGTCTTAGAAAACACAGAAATGGTGGCTGGATACCTTGTAGGTTGCACAGTTTGAAGTTCCTCAGCAGATGAGGAGATAGAATAACTAGCAGGTAGGAGATTAAGAGGAACTACAAAAAGAGGCATAGGAGAGCCTGAAGCTCCACAGGCTTTGATTAAGAGGTGACAGATTATGAGAAAGTAGGGAAGAAAATGAAGCACCACAGAAGAGGAGGAGAAAGAACACCAACATAGTATGGTAGCATGAGGTTCTAAGGAAGAAGAGTGTACAGGATATCTAGCAGGTTGAAGAGTCTGAGGCTCCACAGAAGAAAAGGGACAGTATATCCAGAGGTAGGGGAGCCTGAAGCTCCATAAGATTTGTCAGGGTACTCAGCAGGTAGGGGAGCTTGAAGCTTCATGGAAGTAGTCAGCTCAATACCCAGCAGCTTGAGACTAAGACTCCACAGAAGCAGAGTCGACTGAATACACAACAGATGAGGAGCCTGATGCTACACAGAAGAAGAGTCAAGTTGCCCAGTGTGAAGGGGAGCCTGAGGCTCTACAGAAGAGTTTGCTGAATACCCAGTGGATCGGGGATATTGAGGCTCCATGGAAGAATAGGCATAAGGATACTCAATGAGCAGAGGAGCCAAAGGCCTGGAAGAAGAGTTGTCAAGATACACAGCAGGTAGGCAAGACTGAGACTCCGTAGAAGAGTTAACAGGATAAACAACATGTATAGGAGCCTGTGTCTCCACAGAAGAAATGCAGCAGGATACCAGGCAGGTAGAGAATCACTAGGCAACACAGATAAGAGACAACATGATACATCACAGGGGGAGGAGCCTGAGACTCTACATAAGAAGAGGGGACAGGGTGTTCAGTAGTTACAGGAGTGTAAGTCTCCACAGAAGAAGCTTCAGCAGAATACTTAGTATATATATGAGCATGGACCTCCACAGAAAAGGAGACAGGATACCCAGCAGGTAAAGGAACCTGAGGCTCCACAGAAGCATAGTCAACAGAATATCCAGTGGATTAAGAAGCCTGAGGACCCACAAAGAGGAAGAGGCAGCAGGATATGCAGAAGGAAGAGGAGCTTGTGGCTTCAGAGGAGCAGAGTCAACAAGATTACTGGCAGGTATAGGATGCTGAGATCCACAGAAGAAAAAGGCAGCAGGATATCCAGTAGATAGTGGTGTCTGAGGCTCCAGGGAAGAACAAGCAGCAGGATACCCAGCAAGTAGAAGATCCTGAGGCACCTCAGAAGAAGAGTCATCAGGATACAGAGCATTTGGAAGAGCCTGAATATCCAAGAAGAGGTGGATAGATACCCAGCAGCTAGAGGAACCTAGAGATCCACAGAAATGCTGAATACCCAGCAGATAGGGGAGCCTGAGGCTCAGAAAAGAAGAGGTGGCAGGATATCCAACTGGTAAAAGATCCTCAGGCTCCATAGAAGAAAGACAATCAAGATAACCAGTTTGTAGAGGACCCTGAGTGTACAAAGAAGAAAACTAGACAAGTTATCCAGAAGGCAAAAGAGAAAGTCTGAGGCACTACAGAATAGTTGTCAGGATACACAACAAGTAGATAAGATGAGACTTCAGAGAAAAAAGTGGGTATGATACCCAGCAGGTAGGTGAGCCTGAGGCTCCACTTAAAAAGAGTCGGCAGGATACTGCAGACATAGAGGAGTCTGAGGCTACACAGAAGAAGGTGCACAAGGGAAGTAGAACCTGAGGCTCAACATAAGCAGAGTCAGCAGTAAACCCAGTGGGTTGAGGAGCCTGAGGCTCCACAGAAGGAGTCAACATGATACCCAGCAAGTACAGGAGGCACCACAGAAGAAGATTTGTCAAAATACCCAGTGGGTAGTGGAGCCTGAGGCTTCACAGAGAAGAAGGAACAGGATATCCACTAAGTAGAGTATCCTGAGACTCCACAAAAGCTGAGTCAAGAGGATAGCCACTAGGCAGAGGAGCCTGAAGCTACAGAAAAGAAGAAACAGATGGATATGCAGAAGGTAGGGCTCCTGAGTCTCCAACATCTCATCTCCAGGGAAACTTTATATTTTCATTTTCTGAGATATTGGGGTTTTGTATCCTGAGTGTCCATCATCTCATCCCTGAGTCTCTGGACTCTCCTTTTCTGAGTAAACTATGTTGCATCTCCTTTCCTAGGTCTCTCCTAAATCTCATATCCCAAGTCTCCAGAGTATCAATTTCAGGGTTTTATCCCCTAAGTCTTCAGGGTCTAGTCTCCTGAGTCTTCAGGGTCTCATCTACAAGGATGCATCTACTGAGTCTCCAGAGTCTCTTCTCCCAAGTCTCTAGGGTCTCATTTACAGGTCTCATACACTGAGGCTCTTCGGTCTTGCCTACTGAATCTCTAGGGTCTTATTTCCTGAGTCTGTAGGGTCTCATGTACATGGTTGCATTTCCTGAGTCTCCAGGATCTTACTTCCTGGGTATGGTCTCATTAGACTCTGTGGTCTCTTCTACTGGGGCTCCTGAGGCTCCTGGGGCTCATGTCCTGAGTCTCCAGGGTCTCTTCTCCTCTACCACCAGAATATCATTTCCAGGGTATCATTTCCTGAGTCTCAGAGGTCTCATCTCCTGGGATTCCTGGGTTTGGTCTCCTAAGACCCCTGGGCCTCATTTCCTGAGTCTCTGAGTTCTTGTCTTCTGATTCTCAAGGATCTCTTTCCTGAGTCTCCAGGGTCTCATTTCTAGACTCTCAACTCCTTAGACTCAGGGGTCTGGTCTCCTGAAACTTCCAGGTCTCATATCCTGAGTAGCCTAAGTTGTCTCCTCTTCTAAGTAGCCTAAGTCTCCTGTCCTGAGTCTACTATCCTGAGTCTCTGACTCTCCTGTTCAAGGTCTCATTTTGAGTCTCTAGACTCTTGTCTCCAGAGAGTCCAGCATCTCTTTGCCAGAACCTCCTGGGTATCATATCTGACGCTCCAGATTCCTGTCTCAGAGTCTCCAGGATTTCATATCCTGAGTCTCCATTGTCTCATTTCACAGGTATCATTGGCCGATATCCAGGGTCTCATCTTCTTAGACTCTTAGGTATTGTCACCTGTGTCTCTGGGGTCTCACCTCCAGAGAGTCCAGTCTTCCCTCCTGTGGGTTCATGGTGTCATCTCCTGAGTCTCTGACGTCTCATCTCCTGAGGTTCCATGGTATGGTCTCCTGAGATTCTGGGGTTTGGTCTCCTCAAGCTCAGGGCTTTTTTTCCTCCTCAGACCCTGAGGCTTGGTCTCCAGAGACCCCAAGGTTTCAGGTCCTGAGCCTTTGGCATCTCGTTTCCTCAGACCTGGATCTCATAACCTGAGTCTCATTTTTTAATTCTCTATTGTCTCATCTCTTCACTTTTCATGGTCTCCTCTCCTGAGTCTTCTGACATTCCTATCTTGAGTAAGCTTAGTTTTATCTCCTCTGCTGAGTCTCAAGAATCTGCTTTCATGAGTCTCCTTCCCACAGTTTTATCTCCAAAGATTCTTGGATCTTGACTTTGAGTCCTCAGGGTCTCATCTTCTGGGTTTTGGTCTCATCTCTTGGGTCTTGTTTCCTGAGACTGGCTCCATAGAAGCTCCAGATCTAGTCTCCTGAGACTCTGGGGTCTGATATCCTGAAACTCCAGGGTCTCATATCCTGAGAGTCCCCATCTGGACTCCTGAGCCTCCAGACCCTCCAGGCTCTCCACCCTGAGTAGCCTAGTCTCATCTCCTCTTCTGAGTCTGCTAACTGTCCTCTACTAAGTCTATCCAAGTTTCCAGAGTATACTTTACAAGGTTTCATCTCCTGAGTCTCCAGAGCCTAGTCTCCTGAGCCCAGGGTCTAGGCTTCTGAGTCTTCAAGTTCTGGTCTCCTCAGTATCCAGGGTCTCATCTACAAGGACTCACTAGTATCTCATTTCCAGGGTTTCATCCTCTGAGCCTCTGAGATCTCATCTTCTGAATATCTGGGGTCTCATCCCCTGAGTCTCCAGGGTCTCATTTCCTGGGTGTTCCTGAGACTCTAGGGTCTCTTCTCCTAAGACCCCTGGATCTCATCTCCTGAGATGCCTGGGTCTTGTGTACTGAGCCTCCAGGGTCTCTTCTGAATTTCCAGGGTCTTATTTCAGGGTGCATCTCTGAGACTCTAAACTCTCGTCACCTGTGACTCCTGGGTTTCATCTCCTAAGACTCCTGGGTCTCATTTTCTGAGTCTCCAAGGTCTCATCTTCTGTTTCTCAAGGGTCCTTCTCCTAAAACTCTGGGGTCTTTTCTTCTGAGATTCTGGTGTCTGGTATCCTGAGTGTCGACCATCTCATCTCCCAAGTCCTTGGAGTCTCCTTTCCTGAGTAGCATAATTCTCCTCTTCTATGTTGAGTTTCCTAAGTCTACTCTCCTAAGTCTATCCAGTCTCCAGAGTATTCTGGAGTCTCTGGGTCTATTCTCCTGAGTCTCCAGGGTATGATCTCCTCAGCCTACAGGGTTTAATCTACAGGAACTCATCTATTGAGTCTCCAGGGTCTCTTCTCCTGGCTCTCTGGGTATCCTGCCTCCTCTTTATCTGTGGAGATTCTTGTTCCTCTACCTGCTGAGTATCCAGCTGACTCTTCTTCTGTGGAGCCTTGGGCTTCTCTAACCACTGTGTATCCAACTGACTTTTCTGTGCAACTTCAGGTTCCTCTACCTGCTTTGTATCTAGTCAACTCTTCTGTGGAGCCTCAGCTTCCTCTAGTTGCTGGGTGTCCTCTCAAAACTTCTTCTGTGGAGCCTTAGGCTCTCCTACTCACTGAGTAGATGAGGTGTGGGAATGTCAAATCCAAAGTTTAGCCTCTCTTGATAGGTTTTTGCCAGCATTTGGAGATTATCCATTCAACTGGGTTTGCCAGTGTATATTACCACTGACAGTGCAGTTGGGTTCTCTTTCCTCTATGACCCATTTTGCAATTGTTGTTTGTAGCATTTTGGGATTTGATTTCTGGTGTCCTTCTGATTGACACTCCTATCGTAACTAGGAATGTGGAGTCTCGTACTCTGTGGTGGAGATATGGGTTTTCAGTTTTGTTCTTTGCTTATTTGCTTTTTTCCTTAAATGTTGTGAGGAAAATTTACCTGTAGCATTTGGCCTTCTGAAATTACACTGTGTTTGGAATTTATTTTTGCAATATTTGCTGCCAGACATGTCCTGAAGGTAGCTGTTATCATTAACAACCCTCAAGTCTGAATTTAAGGTGTCAGTAAGCACTGGTTATCCAGTTGTAGTTACAAGAAAGTGGTAAAAAGTCCACAAGGTGGTAGCACTTTTTCAGGCCAATGACTGATTCCTGGGACAACTATAACCTTAAGAATGTCAGCTTCTTGAGCTGTGCTTTGAAGTGGAATATGCAGAGTACAGAGTACATAGTGAGAAACACTGGGCTGGATGAAGCACAAGCTGGAATAAAGATTGCCAGGAGAAATATAAATAACCTCCTATATGCAGATGATACTACCCTTATGGCAGAAAGTGAAGAAGAACTAAAGAGTCTCTTGATGAAACTGAAAGAGGAGAGTGAAAAGTTTGGGTTTAAGCTCAGCATTCAGAAAACTAAGATCATGGCATCTGGTCCCATCACTTGATGGAAAATAGATGGGGAAACAGCGGCAAGCTTTATTTTGGGGGAGCTCCAATGTCACTGTCACTGCAGATGGTGACTGCAGCCATGAAATTAAAAGACTCTTACTCCTTGGAAGAAAAGCTATGACCAAACTAGGCAGCATGTTGAAAAGCAGAGACATTACTTTGCCAATAAAGGTCCATCTAGTCAAGGCTATGGTTTCTCTAGTAGTCATGTATAGATGTGAGAGTTGGACTATAAAGAAAACTGATCACTGAATAATCATGTTTTTGAACTGTGGTGTTGGAGAAGACTCTTGAGAGTCCCTTGGACTGCAAGGAGATCCAACCAGCCCATCCTAAAGGAGATCAGTCCTGGGTGTTCATTGGAAAGACTGATATTGAAGCTGAAACTCCAATACTCTGGCTACCTAATGCAAAGAGCTGTTTCTTTTGAAAAGACCCTGATGCTAGGAAAGATGGAGGGCAGGAGGAGAAGGGAACAACAGATGATGAGATGGTTGGATGGCATCACAGACTCAATAGACATGAGTTTGAGTAACTCCAGGAGTTGGTGATAGATGGGTAGGCCTAGTGTGCTACAACCCATGGGGTCACAAAGAGTCAGACACTACTGAGTGACTGAACTGAACTGACAGGGTTGTGTCTGTTTCGTCTCATTAAATCTTCACACCCCTAAACCTTGACTGAGACCAAGCCAGGACCACAGCACCCAGCTGAGGGTGCTATGGTACCTAGGTGTCTACACTTTCAGAATGGAGGCTTGATCTGGGAATTCCAGCCCCTGAAGAGGTGGATAATAGATGACTATTGTCTCCAAGATCTTCCAGGCCTTTACACCACTTGGGATTCTAGTTCCAGCTAGAGCCAGTAGGTAGAAGAGGTTTTAAAAGGGGTTCAACAAAGGGCCCACTAGCAGGCTTTATTGACATGAACCCAGTCCAGTCTTGGCACCCAAGCCTACTCAGGCTCCAGTCATAAGATTGAGGTCCAAGTCAGGAAGTCTGAGGGAATAAAGTAGACATTTTCTTTCCTTTCCTTTAACATCAAGATGATGTTATTTTAGTATTTAGAAGACTGGCCATGCTTGTTTGTTGTCAGTGTGGATCCACAATTCAGGTTTGTAGAATCCAGGCAATATAACTTTCCCTTTTGGATTATTTTACCATAGATCTTATTACAGAAAGTCAAGCATCATACTGAGCATCAGATTCTTGTGAATTATCTATTTCACATGCAGTTCTTGTGTATATGAGGAAAGTAGAAAGAAGATAATCCTATGGATTATCTCTTAGAGGTACACATTTCTGTGAATAGGTGTGACAGAGATTTATGTGTGTATATGGAAGGAAGCAAGAAAGAAAGGGAGGAAGTTGATAAACCATGTGAAATAGCAATTACAGATACAGATTTCTGTTTGTATGTTAGTCCCCAACAACTTAATTCATCCCTGGTCCTTAATTTTTTCTAGATCCCTATGAAAGGGAATCTGAGTTCTAGACTGCAGAGCCAAATAATGAACTTCACAAACATGCAAACGCTCACCACTGCAAGCAGGCAGAATTTATTTTAAAGAAGAGAGAAGTAAAGCTCTCCACATAGACACTGAGAGAGGGTTCCCCAAAAGGTGGAAATTACAGCAGGGTATATCTTTACTAGTATTGATGTGTACATTTCTTATTGCCTCCCATGTTAACATGTGTAATTTTTAACCAGTTAGCTTAAAGACCACCATGTCCAGTTTGACATCTTTATGGCTTGCTTTGATCCTGTTTTTAAGTTTTTTTTAGACATAGACATTGACTCACCATCCTGTGACCCTTTCTCATGACTTTAGGCTATTGTTTAAGGACCAGATGTAAATGGGCTAAGAATTGATGGCACATCAGGTATGTTTATATATATAAGTTAGGCAACAGTTAATAAGTGTCCTGTCCGGGGTCTGGATGGTTTATGACCTACCAGACCAGGGATGTATTCCTCTGAATGCCAGGAAATTGGAACAAAGAGCATAGTTTTAGGTTAATGGAGTAAGATGTTTACTTGAGAAGGAAAATTAAATTTAAAAAAAAAAAGGACTGAGGGCTCAGAGTCCTACACTAACTGACTAACAATTTCTACTTCACCTGGGCATCAGTTTGAATTCTCAGGGTCTCTGCATTGCAAATTTGATCTGATATTTCTTTTTTATTTTGCTAAGAAGGGACATGATATGCTTTTGTCTTTGTCTGGCTGAGTTCCCTTATTATACAATCCTCCATCATCATCCCTGTATCAATCAGTGACATAATTTTCTAATTTCAGTGGTGGTTTCTTATGCTGAGCAATGAGAATGATCAGTCCTGAGTGTTTATTGGAAGGACTGATGTTGAATCTGAACTCCAATAATTTGGCCACCTGATGTGAAGAACTAACTCACTGGAAAAGCCCCTGATGCTGGGAAAGATTGAAGGCAAGAGGAGAAGGGGATGACAGAGGATGAGATGGTTGGATGGCATCACCAAGTCAATGGACATGTGCCGGGGTCCAGCCCCGGTGGATCCAGGGAATTTGAAGGTGGACGGAGTCGGCAAGGAAAGACTTATTTATTCATTGATATAAGATTAGACTAAGAAACAATAGTGTAGTAGGAAGATTAAATGGAGAAAGAGGGCTGAATAGCTTGGATTACGCGGAAGACCAAAAAAATTCCAGACAAGGAATTTGCACCATCTACGTTGGGCCACCAGCGCTCGCTTGAATATCTAAGGGTGCCTCGCCGTAGGCTCCCTTTCGCCCGGGTCTTAACAGCCAGGGCAAGTAAGTAGGCTTGGCGAACCTCCGCGCCCCAGATGGAAATTCAGCCTGAAATTAAG
>NW_024080426.1:154518-158755 GCF_014754425.2 Oryx dammah
TCCGCGCCCCAGATGGAAATTCAGCCTGAAATTAAGGCAAAGAGGAGGGAAAAAGAGAGAGAGACACGGGGGAAACCAGTCCAGCGACTGGCTCCTGCTCCTATTGTTTAGAAGGCCTTATATACCTTTTAGATTGTACATAGAGATCAATGGGTAATACAAAATTATGCAGTGTTAGCAGCCCAGACTCTTATCAAAACCAGGCTTTTCTCTCTGCATACCTAATTGTATACACAAGTCTTAGGTGATTTACATCATCTTCTGGCCAAAAGGGGCCAATTAACATTTTACAGCCTTTTTTTCTGATAAGGGTTTGTCAACCAGAAGACTTATTTGTGTGATCTTCCCAAAGTCTGGTGCCACTCTCAGAAAGTACTAAATAAAGTTACATTCTTACATAGCAAGGACACAAGAGGAGTGCAAAGAGAAGTAATTAACTCAAAAGTCTAGTGTTGCTAACATCAGAACTACTATATATCTTTTCCATATCCCGTTTACATTGATTAACATCCTCCCAGGTGCCTAAAAGATAAAGAATATGGAGGCCTGTGGCAATCATTGAGTCAACAGTGAAATCCCGTCACCAATATAATTTTTAACTCTTTAGAAAAGGCTCTGTATCTTTAAGATGCTTTTAAGTTTTGTGCCTCTCGCAGTTGGGGGCTGCAAGCAATTCACAAGCTGTAAGAGGTCCAGGGAACCTGTTAGGCAAGCCAGAGAGCAATCAGAGGGGGTTAATGGAAACATCCCTTTCAAATGCAGAAGACTAAAGCCCTGAGTTGACTTTTTTCCAGAGAATATCAGAAAAGTGGAAAAGCAGGCAGATTCTTATTTGGGGAGGGTGGATGCTCAGGAAATGCCAGGGGGAAAACCTGAGGTCTGATTAGCCTTGCCATCAGAGCTCTTGCCGCATGACCTTGTCACGGGTGGAATTCCTCACGCTGGCTCCCGACAGACATGAGTTAGGGTAAACTCCGGGAGATACTGATGGACAGGGAATGTGCTCTTTAGCACAAAGTATCTGCTTAATTAAGGAAAAGCAGTGATTTTTTTTCCCCTTCTTTTAATTTTTTCAGAATAAAAAGAAAACTGAATCAATAATTACATTCCAGGTTAATTTTTATACAGCATCAAAACTGTGTATTAGTTTTCGACTGAGTCAAACTGTTAAGTATAGTGCTTGTTGTGTTACAGAGCTTTTTACTGATGGGAACTGGAAAACAGTTTCACCTTTTTCTAGCCATTTCTTGATGAGCTGTGTGCACCTTATCACATGAATTCATCTTGGCTGAATGTGGTAGAAAATATGGTCCAAGACCAGACTTAGCAGTGTCTAAGGAGCTTGTGGACCTCCCTGGTACCTCAGATGGTAAAGCATCTGTCTACAATGCAGGAGACCCGGGTTCAAGCCCTGGGTTGGGAAGATCCCCTGGAGAAGGAAACGGCAACCCATTCCAGTACTATTGCCTGGAAAATCCCATGGACAGAGGAGCCTAGTAGGCTACAGTTTATGGGGTTGCAAAGAGTTGGACATGACTGAGCGACTTGACTTTCACTTTGATTTTCAGGCAGGCCTGGCGTGCTGTAGTTCACAGGGTCACAAAGAGGTGGACATGACTGAGCAATTGAAATGAAATGAACTGAACTGAATCCATTGTGTATATGTAGTGCATCTGTTTAAACTGAATCTGTCAGTTAAAACTTAGCTGTTACTGTCTTGGCTATTGTAGTTAGTGCCACAGTGAATGTTGGGGTACAGGTGTCTTATTGAATGATGAATTTCTAGGGATATAGGCCCAGGTGTGGGAATGTCAGGTCCTAGGTTTAGCCTCTCTTGAAAGTTTTTTGGGAAGATTGGAAGACTGTCCATTTTACTGGGTGTTTCCAGAATACATTCATACTGACTCTGTAGGGGATTCCCTTTTTCTAGCCCCTCTCCCACATTGCTTGTAGCCTCTGAGGATGCCTAAACTGACTAATGGGATATGATTTCTCATCCATTTGATTGTCATTGTTGAAGTAACTAGGAGTGTAGAGGATTTTGTTCTTCGGTATAGGTTTGAATTTCTGTTTTTTTTTTTCCCAGAAAAGTGTGTCAGAAACATTTCCTTGTGTCCACTGACTTCTTGAAAATCTGTTGTGTTTGGAATTTCTTTCTGAAATACTCACTTGAGGACATGTCCTAAGAGCAGTCTATTGAGCTTCTCAAACTTGTGAATTCCAGGTGCCAGCAAAAACTAGCAATCCAGCGTTTATTGGAAGTGTCTACAAGGCAACAACACTTTTTCATGCCCACCATTGGTTCCTTAGGCACCCAGAGACTTATGGAAAGTTGGCTTCTTGAGCTATGCATCCAACTGAATGCATGAGCATGTACCTATGGGCTTGTTTTCCCCTACTTTCTCTCCCTAAATCTTCAAAAACCTGACCCCTATCTAATCCTAGGGGGCCACAGCATCCAGCTATAGATGCAAAGGTGTCTAGGAGGCCATACTATCAGTAAGGAGGCTTGAGCTAGGACCCCAGCACCATTGCCTCCAAGATCCTCCATTAAGGTGGTCCTTAATGGCTGAGCAATAATACATTTCTATATGTAAAACATCTTGTTTAAGTTTTAATCTGTCAGTGGAGATTTTGCTGTTTCTCTGTCTTGGCTATTGTCAATAATGCTGCAATGTTATTTGGGAGTGTGTGTCTTTGTGAATGATGGATTTGTCAGATCTAGGCCATGTTTTGCGCAAATGTCAAATCAGAGGCTTCACCTCTCTTGATATTCTTTTGGCAGGCCTTCTGTGACTGGTCATTATAGTGGTTGTTTCCACAGTGTATACCCAGCAATAGTGTAGAAGTTGGGTGGGGGATGCCTTTTCTCTGAAATGTCTCCCACATTTATTGTTTGTCTCCTCGTGAGGATGCCAGACTTGACTGGTGGGATTTGATGCTCATTGTCTTTCTGATGAGCATTCCTGCAGAATTATAAATGCTGAGCATCTTGTTCTGTGGTAGAGGACTTGTTTTTTTGTTTTCTTTTCATCAAAGAGTATAAGGAAAACTTACTTGTGGCAGTCGGCTTCCTGAAAGTCCATGACATTTGGTTTCACTTCTCCAATACCAGCTCTAGGACATGATCCGAGACAACAATTATCATTAATAGACCCCCCCAAGTCTTTGTGAATTAGAGTGCCAGATAAACTGTGGAATATTCTGAAAGAGAGGGGAATATCAGACCACCTGACCTGCCTCATTATAGGGGACTGGAATGCAAAAGTAGGAAGTCAAGAAACACCTGGAGTAACAGGCAAATTTGGCCTTGGAATGCGGAATGAAGCAGGGCAAAGACTAATAGAGTTTTGCCAAGAAAATGCACTAGTCATAGCAAACACCCTCTTCAAACACCACAGGAGAAGACTACACGTGGACATCACCAGATGGTTAACCCCGAAATCAGATTGACTATATTCTATGCAGCCAAAGATGGAGAAGCTCTATACAGTCAACAAAAACAAGACCAGGGGCTGACTGTGGCTCAGAGCATGAACTCCTTATTACCAAATTCAGACTTAAATTGAAGAAATTAGGGAAAACCGCTAGACCATTCAGGTATGACCTAAATCAAATCCCTTAGGATTATACAGTGGAAGTGAGAAATAGATTTAAAGGCCTAGATCTGATAGAGTGCCTGATGAACTATGGATGGAGGTTCATGACATTGTGCAGGAGACAGGGATCAAGACAATCTCCATGGAAAAGAAATGCAAAAAAGCAAAATGGCTGTCTGGGGAGGCCTTACAAATAGCTGTGAAGAGAAGAGAGGTGAAAAGCAAAGGAGAAAAGGAAAGATATAGGCATCTAAATGCAGAGTTCCAAAGAATAGCAAGAAGAGATAAGAAAGTCGTCTTCAGCGATCAATGCAGAGAAATAGAGGAAAACAACAGATTAGGAAGGACTAGAGATCTCTTCAAGAAAATTGGAGATACCAAGGGAACATTTCAGGCAAAGATGGGCTCAATAAATGACAGAAATGGTCTGGACCTAACAGAAGCAGAAGATATTAACAGGAGGTGGCAAGAATACATGGAAGAACTCCACAAAAAAGAACTTCACACCCAGATAGTCATGATGAAGTGATCACTAATCTAGAACCAGACATCTTGGAATGTGAAGTCAAGTGGGCCTTAGAAAGCATCACTATGAACAAAACTAGTGGAGGTGATGGAATTCCAATTGAGCTGTTTCA